>NC_058087.1:66531547-66831547 GCF_014858855.1 Bufo gargarizans
CCTACATCACCTGGCGAGGTTAAGACCTGCCTACTATCTACACCTACCGATTATGTTATCACCTTATCTATAACCTCAATAGGCTATTCATCCTACTATTTACCACAAATCACCTCCTCTTTGCTGTAATAAGGTTTGGCGCTCCTTTCCGTGGGATAAAATAAATTAAAAATTCGGCGAAAACATACGGGTACAGTGTATGAGCCCATTATGTAGCACCTCCGTTCACTTCTATCTCTTTTGTGTTCTCCCTCGTGACCATGTTGCTGTAATCCCAAATTGCACTGCCGCTATCAGGTAGTGAGTGCATAGCCAATGCTTTAGAATCAGATCCTATGATGTCATCGTCCATCTCTAAGTCCTGGACACATCTGACGATGAGAGCCTATTTGAGATGATATTAGTGGACGCAATTCCTTAGATGTTGGCGCCATCTTCTAGGAACTAGGACTGGGGTATTCAGTAGAAAGCTATGGAAATGTATTGCTGCGGGCCGAGCATATGCTTGATTTCATTTCCTAATCTGCACTGTGAAGTCAGACATTTCGATTGGTTGCTGTAGACCACACCATCATGTGCATTCGTTTTTTGTTTCTCCTAAATATTATTTACCAGAAGCTTCCAATGCTGTGAAATAACAAACTCAGTAATTTCTTACTGTTCCCGCGCTGCTTGTGTGCCCCGCCGGTCTCTCTATGATGATGTTTTGACATTTATGGCATATCTATAATGCAACGATATGTGATACAGAGAACAACCATGTTTTATCTCTCACTTGCAGTAAAGTGGTGGCAAGACATGCACAGTCTGCCACTATTATATGTGCAAAATATGGAGTGGCCATGCTCCGCTTTTACTACTTATCTCCCATGCTGAAGTGGCGTTGATTTAACGTGATCCTGTTTAATGGCAGATTGCGCTGCATACCACTCTGCCATTAAAAAGCGACAGCTAACTGAAAGGATTATCTCCCTGTTGCATACATGCAATGAAACCCAATTGCGGGAAACTTCCTTTATACATTTAGGCTTTTGCCATGGTGTGACGGCTTGATGACGTTGCAGGCTTCCAGCAGTCTGATGGTGGGAGGAAACGATCTATGTTATCCTAGCAATCCTGTGTATACAGATCACTACTTAAAGTGATCTAATGACCAGCAGCCATTAGGCTGCTTTCACACTAGCGTTTTAGTTTTCCAGTATTGAGATCCATCATAGGGGCTCAATACCGAAAAAAAAAAACGCTTCAGTTGTGTCCCTATTCATTGTCAATAGGGACAAAACTGAACTGAACAGAACGGAATGCTCCAGAATTAATTCCGTTCCGTTTAGTTGCGTTCCCAGACTGGAGAGCAAACCGCAACATGTTGTAGTTTGCTTTCTGTCCTGGGATGCAGAGCAAGACCCCCAATGCAAGTCAATGGGGACGGATCAGTTTTTTTCTGCCACAATAGAAAACTGATCTGTCCCCCATTGACTTTCAGTGGTGTTCATGACTGATCTATGGCTATGTTAAAGGGAACCTGTCATCAACTTTATGCTGACCGCATTGAGGGCAGCATACAACAGTAACAGAAATGCTGATCTCAGCGGTGTGTCACTCATGAGCTAAAAGTAAGTGGTTGCTGAGAACCAGCATCATAATCATTGCAGCCCAGGCCTGGAAAAGAGTCAAATCTACCTGAGAAGAGTCCTGGTTATTCCTAATCTCCTGCTCTCCCCAATCTGCTGATAATTGGCAGTTCTCTCCTAGAGAGAAAGGGAGAAAACTAGGTAGAAGACTGTCAGTCATCAGCAGGTGGGCAGGAGAGCAGGAATTCCAGGACTCTTCTCAGGTGGCCGTGACTCTTTCCCAGGCCCAGTCTGCAATGATTGTGAAGTTGGTTCTCGGCAACCACTAACTTTTAACTTTTAAATGACTCACCTGTCTCTACTTTATACTGCCGTTAGTATGAAGAGCATAAAGTTGATGACAGGTTCCCTTTAAAGATAATACAACCGGATCCGTTCATAACGGATGCAGACGGTTGTATTATCAGCAACGGAAGCATTTTTGCTGAACCCTGCCGGATCCAACAAAAATGCAACTGTGAAAGTAGCCTTAGGCCACTACAGCACAGATTAGAACACTGCAATAAATAAATAAATAAACATGTAGAAAATATAAATAAAGAAGAAATAATAAAAAATAAAAATTAACTCCTGTGAAACAACAAAAATTGTACCACCATCCTCATCACACTGGCAACGGCATGGCATAGTTGCCAACAGTCCCTAATTTTCCGAGCAAGTCCCGCCAATAAGTTTGTTATTTCCAGGGTTTGGGGGAGTTACTGCTGCTTACATGGCCTAAATTTCTCAACTACAAAGGTGGTAGTCTGCTATGGGGTATTTTCTGTGACATAATAATTTGTCTATATTACTGAATTTTGTATTTTTTTAAAATCCACACCAGTTATTACTGTCACTCTTTATTTTGTTTTCCTGGCCCTGCAGATATTTGCTTTTAAAACACACACACAATATTTTTGTACATGGAGGCTTTTGCACCCATTTACAGATCACACTTACCACCTAAAAGCAGAAGGTGCAGCAGAAAAAATTGAAATCTTTGGGGGTCATTTACTGACAGAAATGGTCTAAATTTAAGACCGCTAGGACGCTGACGTAGATTTAGACCGGAGGTGGATGCACAGAAGTTATGTAGAGGCCAGCGCCTCTTAATGACTTCGGTGGATCCAGCGCACGGGGTCATTAAGACCGGCGTCTAAACTGCCAGTCTTAATAAATGACCCCCTTTGTTCTTGGGCATTATAGCAATGGTGTAGATGGGGCAAAGTGCAGGGATTACTTTGTGACATATATCTGGCTGGTTAAACTAATTGTATTAAATTACAAAAGGAAGAAATGAAGTACATTTTTTTCCATTGCTTTCTCATTTTCCATTACATAAAGTGTAAAAAAATCAAAAGATACCGGCTCTTTCTTGCTACCACATTAAAGCCTGATCTGTGCCCCCCTTCTCCAAAAAATAGCCAAAATATAAAATTAAATAGTGACCCTCAGGCTAGTTTACACTAGCGGCAGGGGAGTCTGGCAGGCTGTTCCGGCGGGTGAACAGCCTGTCGGATCCGTCCTGCTGCTAGTTCACGTGTGCCCCCAGACTGCCGCTCCTTCCCCATTGACTATAATGGGGGCAGAGTTACGGCAACGCATGGCGAGAGGCAGCCGTACTAAAAGTACTGCATGTCGTACTTTTAGTCCGGCTGCCTCTCGCCGTGCTGCCGGCGGAATTTCGCCCCCATTATAGTCAATGGGGATGGAGCGGCACTCCGGGGGCACACGTGAATTAGCGGCAGGACGAATCCGACAGGCTGTTCACCCGCCGGAACAGCTTGCTGGACTCCCTTGCCGCTAATGTGAAAGTACCCTTAGAAGGTAATATTCCAAGGTGAAATTTAAACAGAGTCTGTCACCACAAAATGCAGTGCAATCTGCAGGCAGCGTGTTATATAGCAGGAGGAGCTGAGCAGATTCATATATAGTTCAGTGTAACTTGTAAATTGTACATTTACGGTATATATCTTTTTCTAACTTTTTCTAGCTAAGTCCTCATGTGTGATTAGGACAGGTTTTGTGTGTACTACTAGGACGGCTGCCATTTTATTTCTCCTAATTATTTGATCCCCAGACAAAACAAACCATTATAATGGATGAAAGGTATTTGGGAATATATTTATAATAAAGTAATATTTAAGTATTTTCTTAATTCCTGGAGAACCCCTTTAAAGGGGTTTTCCAGCCTCGGGAGCACGCATGTACAGGCAAGGGGCAGGATTACATTATCACTCACAGTAAGAGGCATCACCCCCACTACAGCTCAGGAAGTGCCCCCAGAGCCATGCGTTGAGGGCTAAAATCAGGAGGCGAGACAACCCCTATAAGTTAGAAAAATCTGAGCTATAAATGTATACATTACAGGTTTTACTAAACCTTTTCCCACAAATCTATGTATCGATCTGCTCAGCTCCTCCTGCTCTATAACATGCTGCCTGCAGATTGCATTTTGCGGTGACAGGTTCCCTTTAGGCTGAGTTCACACGGGCGAGATTTCCGTGCGGGTGCAATGCGTGAGTTGAACGCATTGCACCCGCACTGAATCCGGACCCATTCATTTCTATGGGGCTGTGCACATGAGTGGTGATTTTCACGCATCACTTATGCGTTGCGTAAAAATCGCAGCAAGCTCTATATTGTGTGTTTATCACGCAACGCAGGCCCCATAGAAGTGAATGGGGCTAAGTGAAAATCGCAAGCATCCGCAAGCAAGTGCGGATGCGTTGCGGTTTTCACGCATGGTTGCGTGAAATTTTCCTTTATTTTCCCTTATAACATAGTTATAAGGGAAAATAATCGCATTCTTTAATACAGAATGCTTAGTAGAAGGTCAATTGAGGGTTAAAAAATAAAATAAAAATTAAATCACCTCCTCTTGATCGCATAGTTGCCGATCTCTTCTTACTTCTTTAATCATAAACTGCCGGCTTAAGGACCTGTGGTGACGTCACATCACATGGTCCAATCACATGGTCCATCACTGTGGTGATGGATCATGTGATTGGAGCATGTGATTAGCTCAGTGACATCACCACAGGTCCTGAAGAAAGAACAGAAGACCGGCAGCTACGCGATCAATTGGAGGAGGTGAGTTAATTTTTTATTTATTTTTTAACTCTCAATTGACCTTGTACTAAGCATTCTGTATTAAAGGGAACCTGTCACCAGGATTTTTTGCATAGAGCTGGGGACATGCGCTGCTAGATAGCCGCTAGCACATCTGCAGTACCCAGGTCCCATAGCTCTCTGCGCTTTTATTGCGTGTTAAAAAAAAAAACTGTTTTGATCCATATGCAAATGACCTGATATGATTCTTGTATCCGGAGATGAGTCAAGCGGAAAGTTGCCCAGCACCGCCCCGCGTCCTCCGAATCTCCTTGCTGGCTGAAGTCACAGAGCTGGAGCGCCGAAATCTCGCGATGCTCGAGCTAGCGCATGCGTAGTTCGTTCCCTGTGCTGATGCCAGTACAGGGAATGAACATGATGCCGACACTGCGCATGCGCTAGCTCGCGCATCGCGAGATTTCGGCGCTCCAGCTCTGTGACGTCAGCCAGCAAGGAGGAGATTCGGAGGACGCGGGGATGGTGCTGGGCTCTTTTCCGCTGGACTCATCTCCGGATACAGGACTCATATCAGGTCATTTGCATATCGATCAAAACAGTTTTTTAACACAATAAAAGCGCAGAGAGCTATGGGGACTGGGTATTGCAGATGTGCTAGTAGCCATCTAGCAGCCCATGTCCCCAGCTCTATGCGCAAAATCCTGGTGACAGGTTTCCTTTAAAGAATGCTATTATTTTCCCATATAACCATGTTATAAGGGAAAATAATTACATCTACACACCACCTAACCCAAACCCGAACTTCAGTGAAGAAGTTCGGGTCTGGGTACCACATTCAGTTTTTTATCATGCGCGTGCAAAATGCATTGCACCCGCGCAATAAAAACGGAACAACTGAACACAATCGCAGTCAAAACTGACTGCAATTGCGTACCTACTCGCGCGGGTTTGCCGCAATGCACCCGGGACGCATCCGGAGCCAAAATGTGACGCCCGTGTGAACTCAGCCTTAACTGTGGACATTCAGCCTTTGAATTCCTGGGTCTTAAAGAGAACCTGTCACCAAAAAATGCAGTGCAATCTGAAAGCACCATGTTGTAGAGCAGAAGCTCAGCAGAACGATATATACAGTTCTTTTGTAGGAAAAGATTCAGTAAAACCTGCAATTTATGCATTTAAATATTTGCTCTTTCCACCTCATGTGAAGAGCTATTGGTACAGAAGGGAGGTGTTATCAGTGATTGATAGCTGTATGTATAAGGCTACTTTCACACTCGCGTTTGGTGCGGATCCGTCATGATCCTTTCAGATGATACAACCGCCTGCATCCGTTCAGAACGGATCCGTTTGTATTATCGGTAACATAGCCAAGACAGATCCGTCTTGAACACCATTGAGAGTCAATGGAGGACGGATCCGTTTTCTATTGTGCCAGATTGTGTGATAAAAAACGGATCCGTCCCCATTGACTTACATTGTGTGTCAGGACGGATCCGTTTGGCTCAGTTTTATCAAGCAGCGTTTTGGTGTCCGTCTCCAAAGTGGAATGGAGACTGAACTGATGCTTTCTGAGCGGATCCTTTTCTATTCAGAATGCATTAGGGAAAAACTGATCCGTTTTGGACCGCTTGTGAGAGCCCTGAACGGATCTCACAAACGGAAAGCCAAAACGCCAGTGTGAAAGTAGCCTAAGTGTGCATACAGAGCTGTCAGGCACTGATACCTCGTCCTCCCTGTACCGATAGCTGTTCACAGGGCTGCAGACGTCATTTTTACATTTACAAGTTTTACTGATCTTTTCCCACAAAACTACCCTATATATCCATCTGCTCAGCTCCCCCCGCTCTACAACATGGTGTTTACAGATTGCATTGCATTTTTGGTGACAGGTTCTTTTTAAAGAGATTAAGCTAATTCTTTTTATTCAGAATTGAGACTATGATTTGAATGGTGGTATAGTATCTCTGAGATTAAAACTCTTGTATGAAATGGCAGGTGAATAGATATGAGCGTCAGACTTTGAGAACTGTATTTGTATCCGCTCACAGTAATGCTGAATGGAACTGGCTTTCGGGAAGAGCAGATGTTGGGAGTCGTTGGACCTGGCTCCAGTCTCAGATTGCAGAGTTGGAATACAAAATTCATCAGCTGGTGGATCTACATAGTCAGCTACGAAGCAAGAAGGTACCCACTTTTTATCTCCTTACACTACACAAAGGATGGAGCGGTATAGTTTCAGCAGCTGGAAGAGCTGATTAGTGGGGTCCCGGGTGTCGGACCCCAGCTCATCTGATACTAATGGCCTGTTCTGAGGGAAGGTCTTTATTAGTAAAATCATTCCATGTGAATATCAAGGAGAACCCATTTAACAAGTTGACCATATTGTAATTGCTTCAGGAAATTTTACATTCCTTTCAGACACAGGTAACATATGTTTCTTCTCTGAAATTCTTATTATGGAATTCATCCCATCCCATATTCATATAATTGAGTTTATAAAGGAGTGAGCTAATGTTGAAATTAAATGGAATGTGTCATCAGAAAATCATCTTGTTTAAATCAGGTTTTCAATATATTTTTTTAAGATTTATTTTTTATTTATTTCCATGTCACTATCTAGATTTTTTTTGTATTATGTAATCCAGCAATTTTCACAGTTGCCACTAGATCTAATATTAGGTCATGATTTTCTGTTCTGTACAGGTAGCTTCTCAGTAGCTGTTCTCATTATCGTCATAGACAGAACTACAATGACAGGTAACACCTCTTCACAGGTCACAGAGCATGCCTAGAAAACTCTCCTATATGTCAATGAATCCCCTCCTGTCCATTGTATCTATGGTCCATGTAGCTGTTCTCTAAAGACGGAAGTCGTAAAAGGGGTTATCCCATGACTAAAAAAAGACAGTACATGACAATGCCTTTCTAACAAAGCTAGAACCAGCCCTGTACCTCACATGGATCCAGAGATCTCCCCATTGATTGTTCTGCTACATTTATATCGAGCTCAAGGGGAGTGTCATTTCTGCTGCAGCTAAGGGGGCGTGTCTCAGCTCTCCCTATCACAACCCAGGAGGCAGTTGAAGGATGAAACTGAGCATGTGCGACCTTCTTACTGAGCAGGTCAAGGAAATAAGAAAAAGAACAAAGAGCAGGTGGTGCTATACAGATACATTTAATTAAATAACCCATTACCTATAATAAATTTTAATTACATGCAATTCAAAAGAATTCAGATCCAGGTGCTGGTTTGAAAACTGTAGAATATTTTTCGTGGGACAACCCTTTAACATATTTTAGGCCTAGTGGCCAGTGTGAAAACTGCAGGATTATGTACAAATTAGTGACATCGATTTTTTTTTCAAGAATTCTCTTAAAAATTTGTTGAACATAAGAATGTGATTTGAACAATAGGTCATTTTGTGATGACACATTCCTTTTAAACTCTCTGTATACTGTTGATGTACACACCTGTCTGGTGGCATCAGGCATGGCTTTAGAAGGCAGAGTGGAGTTGAAGAATGAGGATACAAAAAGCAGTTCAAGTAGAGTAAGTTGACAAAGGAAAGATGTGTAGGAGATATTCCGCCTGTATTTTGTGGATGGAAAAACCGCAGCGTATACGGATGAGTTCACAAAGTTTTTTGGAGATGGTTTTGAGGCAGTTTTTTCTTCGGGTTTTTCAGCCAAGGCCAGAAGTGGATCCAGCAGAAAGGAGAAGTCTTTCCAATTTACTTATGGTTTGGGTGAAAATCCTGAAGGAAAATCTGGTTCCAAAAGCAGTGCAAATGTTACATCCACAGCATGCCCATTTATGTTCTTGCAAAATCTATGGCAAGTTTGCAAGTAACCGAAGTGGATTTAGCAGCGCCTTTGTGCCAAAATCTGGAGCAGGTTTTGGGAATTGATTCATCTTTCTCATTGTGGGCAATAGTAAATTTATATGGAAGGCGTCATGCACTTCTAATACAATGTCTACAATACTAAATTGTTTTATCAAACCAGTCCAAGTTCCGACAGATCTTACAACATCTATTCCTCATTTTTCCAGTGTTGACCGGTTACCTAACAGTGTGAAAACACGCTGGGCCTGTGTATAATTATTTTACACACTAAATTATAGCTTATCACTCCACCTCCAAAAATTGCGTCTGCCCTTGGGTGGCCTCCTTGGGAACAATGAAGCTAAATGTTACGTTGCTTATCCGGGCAGGTTTTATTTCTGTATCCTAGGGAACGCTGGTGTTTCAGGAATGTTCAAATTGCATTCTTGGGGAAGAGACACATCTGCCATATCCAGGCACTTCATTACAGCCCGCAGAGACCCTGGAAACCCCCTCAGAGGAAACAAATCTGCCTCCGGCAATGGATTTAGAAATGTCTCCAAGCAGCCCGACCTTGCTCCTGAGAAACATAGAGAAGCAGGTAATAAAGTACAGAAGCTGCGGCGCTTCATTGTGCCACATAATTGTAAAGCAGAGGAGCGTGAAGTTATTTCATCCCACGGGCAAGCATGGAAAACTCCATTAACTTGATGAGAAACCTGTAATCTGGATTTACAATTAACTCGAAGTTGCTGCATCTACTCTGGCAGCATCAGGTTTATTTCTGGCAGATTCACGGTATGGGATATAGTAGTAGATGTGCTGTGCAATACTACTTATCCCTGTAAATCATCTGTGATCTCCGGCCCGAAGCAGATGAAATCCATTCCCAGTCACTGTATTGATGTTACCTACTGATTTAGAGAGAACCCATCGCTTAGTGATGAGCGAGGCAGGCTATGGATGCTACATCCAAAGCCGCCTCGCTCAAAACTTCGGATAAATGCGGTATAGAGATCCATCTCCGTACAGCATTAATGTAGGCCTCCAATAACCCCAACTTTTACATTTTAGTTACTTTATGCAAACAAATAACAGTTACAGTTAAAATCTATATAAACAGTTGAGTGACTTGTAAATATTTTCATTTCCTTGTCCTTTCAATTCACCCCTAAGGCTGGGTTCACACCTGAGCGTATTCGATAAGCGCTTTTTACAGGCGTTTTTGAAGAGTTTTTGTATTTTGGAAACACGCTTAGTACGCACGTTTGTGTGATTACCCACAGAGGCATCCAATGAAAAACTGCGACAATACGCCCCAAAGAAGCTCCTTTACCTCTTGGGGCGTAGGGCATTTTACAGCGTGTTCATACGCACTATCATTTTTATGGTGCAGATTTGAAATCGTTGCTGTGGGGGAAAAAGGGGCTAGTTGGCCAGATGAGGATTAGCTTCATTGAATGGGTCTAAATACACGCAGATCTGCAACATGTACTTCTGCAAGTCCTTGGCAGAAATCCGAAGGTCAGCCTTGGATTTCTGCTGCAGATTTTGCACTGGATATTTCTAATGCAAATATCATCAATCTGCACTTACCCTCAGTGTGTAAATTCAGGTTTCTGATCTAAGATTTAAAAAATTTGCATTCTTTGCTGTTTGTTAGCTTTATTCGATTGCAGATTGTAGTCTACATTCACTTCAATATGGGCCAGAGTAGGAGGAGTCTTGACTTACTGCAGTCCTTTACTTTCCCCCTGCTGAAGTTGGCTTCAGGAGCAGTCAGAGGAATTTTATAGCTAAAATAACGTACTGTATGTATCTTACCAAAGCAGGGACTGCCACGTTGTCTTGTGCGTCTGTAGAGGAAACTTGGTAGCTAAAGTAAGGTAGACTTTGCAGAAGCAGCACTTATCTGTCCAGTTTCTTCTGTAGTGTACTCCCAGTCAGTATCAGCCAAAAAATAAGACAAGCCAGACAATTTTTTGTAAATCATTTTAACACATTGTAGGAGGTGAGAAGCGATGGTAGTCAGGTGTTTTTTTTTGTCTATAAAACATGTTTTTTTTTTTATTCATTTTTCCATCACATTATACACTGCTCGTATCCAGGGGTTATAACCACCCTGCAATCCATCAGTGTTGGTCGTGCTTGCACACTATGGAAAAAGCACCAGCCTCTCTGTTGACCAGGACTGCGGGGGGAGGGGGGGGGGGGGGGGTATATAGGCACACATGCGCAGCAGCTTCTGTCCCAGCCACCTCGTATCTGCACTGCAGCAGTGGAAATAACCCCTTTAGACGAGCAGTGTATAAAGCGATATAAAAATGAATCAAGCCAGCAAAGGAGGCAATATGGAAAATCACAATACATTAGAAAGTGCCTTGTATTAACTTTGTCTACAGAGGATGCACTACATTTTTTCCAGAAGAGTAAAAATACTCCACTGACCATTTTTGAGGAGTGTTTTTACCCGAGGAGTACGAGAGTTATTAAAATACATAATGCATAGGCCTGCACTCGCTCACATCTGCGTTTGGAGCCTCTGTTGCAGATTCTGTTGAAAGACCAGACAAAAAAGCCTTGTATGCAGCACTTTTGTGTCCGGTAAAAAGACAGGATCCCGAACGGAAACTGAACGGATCCCATCATAGTCGGCAGAGTCTGTTCAGCTTCTTCCCTGTGGGGTGACAGGAGGAGTGGGAGCAGGGTCACCAGTGGGGTGACAGGAGGAGGGGGAGCAGGGTCACCAGTGGGGTGACAGGAGGAGGGGGAGCAGGGTCACTAGTGGAGTGACAGGAGGAAGGGGGAACAGGGTCACCAGTGGGGTGACAGGAGGAGGGGGGAACAGGGTCACCAGTGAGGTGACAGGAGGAGGGGGAGCAGGGTCACTAGTGGGGTGACAGGAGGCGGGGGAGCATGGTCACTAATGGGGTGACAGGAGGAGAGGGGAGCAGGGTCACTAGTGGGGTGACAGGAGGAGGGGGAGCAGGGTTAGTAGTGGGGTGACAGGAGGAGGGGGGAACAGGGTCACTAGTGGGGTGACAGGAGGAGGGGGGAACAGGGTCACTAGTGGGGTGACAAGAGGCGGGGGAGCAGGGTCACTAGTGGGGTGACAGGAGGCGGGGGAGCATGGTCACTAATGGGGTGACAGGAGGCGGGGGAGCATGGTCACTAATGGGGTGACAGGAGGAGAGGGGAGCAGGGTCACTAGTGGGGTGACAGGAAGAGGGGGAGCAGGGTTAGTAGTGTGGTGCCAGGAGGAGGGGGAGCAAAGAACTGTGAGACTGGACAGAACCATGATTGGGGGAGGGGGAATCACTTACTTGAAGGCTGGGCTTTTCACTGCCACAACATGGGGGGGGGGGGGGGTCACAGGCCCGGGGGCAGCTCTTCTCTCAGACCAGTACATGAGTCCGAGGCTCCTTAGCTCTCCAGTGGCCCTGTCGTGTTTTCTAGGGCCCTGGGCAGCGTGCCCCGCTCTCCTTACTACAGCCACTTCCGGGAGCCGGCCCCTCCTCCTTCCAGCTTTCCCTGCCTGACCTGTATCGCTCTGGCGTGCCAATACCCAACCAATAACTAAGCTCCTTGCTGTAAGGAGCTTTGTTATTGGTTATTTCAGGCACAGGCAGCATCGCTGCGCTGCCCGTGACGTTCTCAGCGCTCACTGCGCTGATATTTGCATGTGGCCTTCTACTTACTGCAGAAAATCCACATACATTATGTTAGAGAGACGAGTAGAGTGGAATTTTTTACAGAGAGAAAAAAAAGAAGTTTCTCATGACTTTGTAGCCCTAGCCAAAAGCCATGAGGCTGTCTAGTGTGGAAGACCATTGGCATTCGCTAAAATCCATGAACACCATATAATGCTCCATTTAATTCAAATGACTGTTCTTTGGCAATAAGCTGCTTGGAAGAATTTATCCTAATAGCGGGTCACCCTGCAGGTCAGCTTTACTCCACGGGACCTGCGATATCAAAAGAGGTGTCCAAATGGAATATCAACATTTTATTTTATTTTTTAAACCATCCAGAACCCAGCAGATTCCTTTAATTTTTCTTATGATGACGCTGACGTGTCAAATGCTATATATGAAATCAGTGTTCTTAAAGTGACCCCACGGTTCTAGAGAAAAAGATGAGTTGCAGGATTAATGCATAGTTAAAAAGTAACTGGTGCCCCTTTGAATATTTTTCCAGGGATCTGCCCACTACTGATCCCGTCTGCATTCACCTAAAATGTCCTACCCAGGGGCGTAGCTATAGGGGGTGCAGAGGTTGCAGTCGCTACCGGGCCCAGGAGCCTGAGGGGGCCCAAAAAACCCTTGTGCCATATAAGACACTGGCATTATAGAAGGTGCATGCTGGTCAATTTACACCTCTGGTTGGAGGGAAGGGGTTAGGTCAAGAATTTGGCATGAGGGGGTGCCATTTCAATGTTTGCCTCTGGCAGCAGGAAGGCTATGTGCTCCCCTGCCCCTTGCCAACAAGCACTAAGGGAATGGGGGCCCAAGATGAAATCTTGCACCAGGGCCTGTGAGCCTTTAGCTACGTCCCTGGTCCTACCCAGGTAGTCTGAGAAGGTGGCAGCCATTTTGAAGGAATATGGTAAATTGTCTTCTTAGTGAGAAGACATGTATTAGTTCAGTATGGTCCAGTGTATGTAATGCAGTTTTTATAGCATTTTAGATGACCTCTAGTATAAAATGTCATCTGAATGGGTCTGGAATTTATTCACATGCTGCAGAAACAACTTCATATAGATATACAGGAAAGATTTAAAGCGGTTGTGCGGTGTGCGGATATTCATGGCCTGTCCTCAGGATAGGTCATCAATATCAGATCAGCAGGTTTCCAATTCCCAGCACTCCTGCCTATCAGCTTATTGATCAGAAACACGTAAAAATCTGGTGCTGCTTCCTCTTCAAAGTTTACCTGTGCACCGTCTGACTTGTAATGGCGGTGTAGCATAATTACAACTGCTCTGCCAATTCATAGGTAAAACTGCTATAGCTATATTATCCGCTCAGTGAGTGATCAGGTAGGTTACATGCTGGCCATAAAAGTCTATAGAGATAGGATGAGGAGAAGTGAGCTGCTTGAGGGAGGCAGAGGCACATACAGACATTGCTGCTATCTCTAGTACGTTTTTCTATCTCGCTGCAGTGCTGTATTCACAGCAAAACTGATCAGTATTGCATTATAAAGTCCTCTTTCATGCTGCTGCTTTTTCTGACAGTGTATCACAGCAGGATGTCTCCTTCTCTGTATGTACAGTCTATGGGAGACATCATAGCAGCTAGCTTTCAACAGCTGTCTATGGGAAAACTGACAATTAGAGTCTACATCGGTCCTCGGCTGTGTTATGTGACTCTCCCAACTGACAGTGTGCTGTGTGTAGACAGGAAGTCAGTGTCTCTCGTCACTCCTATGACATAATAGCCCGAATTTCCACTTCATAGGAACAGAGCTGTTATTGTACTTCATTGCAGTAACAGGGGGAGAAATGGGAATAAGATCAAAGAGTTCTCATAGATGTTGTCTTGTTTTTCAGAGTGCTCAACTGACTGAAATGGTCAGCAGTCTTATTGCAGCGATCCCCATGACTCTGTCTCCTACCAATCCCGTTAAACCCTTTGCAAATGGAAAGATGACGGCAAAAGGTCCTCTTGGGTAAGGCTTAGTGATTTCAAAGATAAACCATGTCCGTTCTACCTATTCAAGAAGCCAACACAGATGTACGCCAACGAAGGCCACTCTCCAGGGGCTGTAGCAAGTGTAAGCTTTGGGAACAGTCCTGCTTTCAGTCCTGGCTCAAGGATTTGCTTCCTTTTAGAACATCAAAGCTACAAAAGGCATGCGCTCCTACCAGGAATGGATTCTGCAAGAAGCAGCCAGTAAAAAGAAGGAAGCGGATCCGTGTCAGAGCCTCCTCCAATTTTGGGAGCAGTTCAGCCCGCACCAGACCCCTGCTGCTCTTTCACAAGCGGAACCTATATAGAATGTTTCCGGACCACACGCCTTTACAATTGGTGAGGCTTATAGATTTAATCTGTCAATCCTTATTATAGACTCCAAATTCCTGAATGCACAGTATTAGGCCTCATGCTCACGACCGTTTTTGTGGTCCGCATCCAAGCCCCTTTTTTTGCGGCTCGGGTGCGGACCCATTCACTTCAATGGGGCCACAAAAGATGCAGACAGCACTCCGTGTGCACCGTTCCGTGGCCCCGCAAAAAAAATATAGCCTGTCCTATTCTTGTCCGTTTTGCGGACAAGAATAGGCATTTCTACAATGGGCTGCCCGTTCCGTTCTGCAAATTGCAGAAGGCACATGGGCGGCTTCCTTTTTTTTGCGGACCGCAAAAAAACTAAACGGTTGTGTGCATGAGGTCTAAGACAGGGGCTGGAACAAATCATGCGTTCAGTATATAAATGGCTGAACACGTAATAAATGGATGGACGGGAGCTGCTGTTACTTATGATGGCTCCCTGTTCTAACTCGTAGAGGAGGTTTCTTACTGGATGACCCTCTTAGACCAACACTTACATCATAATTTAAATTGCATAATTATATCACAATTCAAACTCAGTATTCATAGAAAACATTTATTTTTAGAATTTTTGGCAATTTTTTTATTTCGGTAGTACTTTGCCATGGAAAATAAATACTAAATGTTGTCCTTCTCTAAGAGTAAGTTAAGTTAAAGGGGTTCTGCACTTTGTTTAAACTGATGATCTATCCTCTGGATAGATTATCAGCATCTGATCGTCGGGGGTTCGACTCCCGGGACCTCCGACGATCAGCTGTTTGAGAAGGCAGCGGCGCTCCAGCAGCACTGCGGCCTTCTCACTGTTTACCGCTGGCCGAGTGACGTCACAACTTGTATCAACTGGCCTGGGCTGGGCTAAGCTCCATTCAAGTGAGCGGAGCTTAGCCATGCCCAGGCCAGTGATACTAGTCGTGACGTCACTGGGCCTGTGGTAAACAGTGAGAAGGCCGCGGCGCAGCCTTCTCAAACAGCTGATCGGCGGGGGTCCCGGGTGTCCGACCCCCGACGATCAGATGCTGATGATCTATCCAGAGGATAGATCATCAGTTTATACAAAGTGCCGAACCCCTTTAAATAAGCTAAGTTCTTAATGGGAGAGCAAAGTAATCTCCGTTTACAAAACTGCTGCATAGGGAAAGGTTTATCTGCAAAGTAATCCTCATTAGAATAATAGGTGGAAGACTGGAATGACTGACTGAATGACAACTCTGTTGTTCGACTGATAGGCCTAGATCAGGACTGGCCAACCTGCGGTTCTCCAGCTGTTGTAAAACTACAACTCCTACTATGCCCTGATGTAGGCAGACTAGTTTTGCAACAGCTTGAGAGCCGCAGGTTGGCCTTCCCTGGCCTAGATAAACATGCAAACAGAAGAGCAGTGCATTGATTAGTATAATGTGAGAGACCATGACCAGACACACTAATGGTATAGAATAAGGGAGGTGTGACACGCTAATTGTGTCACCACCCCTCACTCCTCCCTGGTCTGACTGATGGTCTGACAGAATGTTAAAGAGGTTTTGTGAGAATGAAATTTTGATGATCTATCCTCAGGATAGGTCATAAGCATTAGATAAGTTGGTGTCTGACTTATGGTACAACCCACCGATCAGCTGTTTGAAGACTAGTATATATTGTATGTCAGCTGTCAGCTAAGTCTCATTCACTTAAATAGGACTGAGCTGCACAAAGGCCATGTGACTGATGGACATGATGTCACAGGCCAAGCGCCCCATTCCAACAACTAATCAGCGAGGGTGCTGGGAGTCAGACCCCCATCAACTAGATATAGATTACCTATCCTGAGGATAGGTCATCAGTATACAAGTCCCAGAAAATGTAATCATGACAGAGAGGATGTTAAAACTCTGGGGAGGAGCCAGCCTACAGAAAGTGACTCCAAGAACTTATGCCTAGAAAACCATCCACCCATTTTTTTTATACAAAGCATAGATAGACTACACATACAGGTTGATAATATGTAATAAAGTGTTGATGGAAGTGTCCCTTTAATTAGACATCTGCACAGCAGTTGTCTTGATGACAGTGTGAAAGTAGTTCCCATGATCGGCCAGCTTGTGTCAAGGAATGCACTCCCTCTGCCAGCAATCTTGTATTCCCTTTACAAGCTGAGACTGTGCAGCTTCTGCCATTGTGCTGAGCAAATTTTCAAGCATAGCCTGTAATATGTGGATTTGTGAGCGTTTCCCATGTCTTACAGAGAATCCCAATGGAATTTATTTTTATTAGTAATTTTTTTTTTCTTTTATGATATTATATCCTTGTTGTAAAACGATGAGAAGCCTCAGACAGGCATTATAAAGGGAACCTTTCACCAGGATTTTGGCCATAGAGCTGGGGACATGGGCTGCTAGATGGCCGCTAGCACATCTGCAATACCCAGTCCCCATAGCTCTGTGCTTTTATTGTGTTAAAAAAATGTTTTGATCCATATGCAAATGAACCTCATATGTGTCCTGTATCCGGAGATGAGTCCAGCGGAAAGGGGCCCAGCACCGCCCCGCGTCCTCCGAATCTCCTCCTTGCTGGCTGACGTCACAGAGCTGGAGCGCCGAAATCTCGCGATGCGCGAGCTAGCACATGCGCAGTGTCGGCATCATGTTCATTCCCTGTGCTGGCATCGGCACAGGGAACGAACTATGCATGCGCTAGCTCGCGCATCGCGAGATTTCGGCGCTCCAGCTCTGTGACGTCAGCCAGCAAGGAGGAGATTCGGAGGACGCGGGGCGGTGCTGGGCTCCTTTCCGCTGGACTCATCTCCGGATACAGGACACATATGAAGTTCATTTGCATATGGATCAAAATGTTTTTTTTTAACACACTAAAAGCACACAGAGCTATGGGGACTGGGTATTGCAGATGTGCTAGCGGCCATCTAGCAACCCATGTCCTCAGCTCTATACCCCAAATCCTGGTGACAGGTTCCCTTTAAAGAAGTTGTCCGACTTGCGTGAAAACCTCCCTGCGACCCCAAGTGTCTTTAGCCTTGTGCTGTATACTGCTGAGGTTGGTCATTGGTTGCAGCGATCAAGTGCCATATACGACCATGTCACCACTGCAACCTGTAAAAGGTCCGGAGCAGCATTACTGGGAATGATTAGGGGTTAATGGTAAGTGGTAATGGTAAATTAATGGGGTTGATGGGGTGGTTTTCTCATAAGTCGGAAACTTGTGCAGTGGCGTAGTATTCCTGATGACCCTGAGGATAGGTCGTCAATATCAGATTGGCCGACCAACTGTCTGAAGTGGTTACAGCGCCGCTTCCTTCATAGTTTACCTGCAGGCGTCTCCTTTGTAGCGTCAGCGCAGTGTCTTTACAACTGATCCGTCCCATTCAACTGACGTACAAGTGCTGCCCCTCTTCAAACAGCTGATCAGAGGGCGTGGTGGGAGATGGACCCACCAATTTGATATTTCTCAGGTCCTATGTTTTTCACATTGACTGTGCTTATTGCTGCAGACTTTGCACGCTCACCAAGCACTACATGGAAGTAATGAGTCATGGCAAACCTCAGACTACAGCTCTACCTGGATCAGTTGCGACAAGCCTCAAAAATCTGTGCTGGTAAACAGAGATGTCTGTGAGATAGAGCCAAACTTCCACCCCATCTTGTCACTACCTGCTGGTAAGCCTCAACACGGATTCACCGTTCAGTGCCACGTGCAATGTCCGTTTTTCACCTCTTTGACTTTCTTGATTTGTCATCTAGACCTTCCATTACATCTGCACCTTGAGGGTTTGCTGACGACGTGCAAGACTGACATTAGGGATTCACTGAATAGCAGATTTTTCAACTATGATGACAATGAAAATCTCTCTCATGGTATGTCTATAGATTTGTGTTACATTTGAAAGGTGACGCTGGCATTTGGCTCTGGCTATTCTGTGCAGTCTACACAGTAAAGCATATCCCAACACAACATCTTTTTTTATCCAAATAAGTTCAAAATTTAACGCTTTTTACGTTCTTAATATAACTTTATAGCAGTCAGAACTGAATTATTCCTGATACAGAGCTTGTGCATAGGCCTAAATTTAAAGGGCCTCAGTCACCCCTGACCAGCCTGTTAACTACAGTAATGTATGAATAGTATACATGACGCCAAGTTCACTCTGGTCCCCCAGCTGTGCGCCCACAAACCAGCCGTGCAATGCGCAGAGAGGACTCCCAAGTGCACCCATAATGAAGAGGAGTCCTAGACTAGTACTAGCCTGGTTTGTGGGAACGGAGTGATTGTTACTGATGTAAACTCTGCGTCATGTGTACTATTCACGCATTACTATAAAAAGGGACTTTATTACACCCAGTATAACACCCGAATTAAAGGGGTATTCAATTTAAGACAATGGGAGCTATTTTCGGTGGCCCTATAGAATAGAATAGAGGGTGGCAGCGCATGTGCAGTGTGCCCTCCATAACTTTCGGGGCTCAGTTCTCAGTGTAGGGGTGGGACCCACACCTATCCGACAATGGGGACATATCCTAGCGATATGCCCCCATTGTCTGAGATGGATAAACCCCCTTTAAGTGGTTGGTGGCGGTAGCACTCACTGCTTTCTCATGACAGAGGTACATTTTGGATAGGGGATGACTTGTTGTTATTGAAATACCCCTTTAATCCTCATGGCATTGTCACCGCTACTGCCCTGGACCCTTCCCAGACCCCTCTGAGTGAAAGCTCTAGCAGACAACAGGAGACCAATAAAGCTTTCACACACAGTGGTTGGCTGGGAAGCATTCAGTGCAGACAGCGGAGGTGCTGACCATTAAAGGGCCACCTCCTGGGCACCTGTATTTATGGCACAAGGAGAATTAAATCTTCAGTTTTTCTGTCATGTGACCTACATGACCATCACACAAGTTATGTTCGCCTTGCGCTCCTGTCACCCATATAGTGCTGTCTGTAGTTTTCAGGGGCCAAAACTGCTGACAGACTCCCTTTTTTGATCTTACAAATATAGAGATGATAAAGAACATGTTTGGCGCAGTTGAGCTCAGCATGGGACTTCTCATTGCGACTGTTGACACCTATGGGGCTACTGAGTTAATTCAGCATTAAGATGTTTAATTGAACTTTGTGTTCCACTTCTTGGTCCCTCAGTGCTGTGATTATGGTTATTTAGCCTCATAATTCCATGTGAGATGATATACCGTACTTACACAGTGGTCACAGTCTTATTTTTATCTAGACACGCGGCCGCCCCAGGGGAAATGTTTGGATGACCGTGGCTTGCCAGGAAAAATTAGCTGCCTGCTCGGAGCCAGACCTGATTAGCTGATCCCCTGAAATAAATACAAAACCCTCAACTGAACGTTAATTTTGTTATTATTGTGTCTGATTATCGGTCTTTTTCACATGTTTGAATGGTTCTGTTTCTAGTACCAGCCAGATGGAGCAAGAGTTGTACCTCAAGCCTTGGGCCACAACTTGTACTTGAAACGCACAACCAGGAAAGACAATGTGGAGGCATGGCTGAAGCCGGTAATACCAAAACTGTGGAATGGTTATCCTTTAATAAAAAAAAAATCTAATAAAAATGTAATTTTATCTTTGAGAAATGCTTTAAATGTATGTTGTGCTATCTGGTATAACTTTCTCTGGCTGCTGTTCGTCTCTTCGGATAGATGACACTTTATATTTTTATGAGTGAATTTTTTAATAAGATATCCACATTTATAGAAAAAAAAAAGTAGCACTCTGCCGAACTCCAGAAACGTTCCCTTGGGAAAGCTGTGGCCACCCATACATTGCAGTCTCCTCGGTGCAGGAAGTGTAGTGGTACATGTATTGCAATGAATGGTGTTCTTTACATGGACAGTCCTGGCCCACAAGGTGGGGGAGGCGCTCTTACATAGTGGCTTTAATACCTGACTTGAGGGGCTCCACCTCTATGATGTACATATTCCTTAATGTGGGGTCCACTTACCTGGGTATGCCATCAGGTGAAAGCCTGAGCTGAACACTAACACCTAGGCTAGGGTGTGGCTTGGGAGGAGAGAAAAACTTGGCCTAAGGTTATGTCCTCATCTGTGTTAGGGTCGTGTAAGGTACTCCTTTCCAGCAGACGAGCAAAATACTGGAATTGTCGTATTCAATATAGCCAGGGCCCGTCGGATCCCTATTCACTGTAATGGCAGCCATTGGGTTTTTTAGCATGAATGCAGGCTTTCTCAGAGTTAAACCAACCTATGAAGAAGAACTCACTCAAATGGTATGTAAGATAACACTGGGGTCTGGTATACTATACTCAACCAAACAAAAGAAACAGACCAATAACCCAAAAGAAGATGAAAAATGCACATATAAAATATACAGGTCCTTCTAAAAAAATTAGCATATTGTGATAAAGTTCATTATTTTCTGTAATGTACTGATAAACATTAGACTTTCATATATTTTAGATTCATTACACACCAACTGAAGTAGTTCAAGCCTTTTATTGTTTTAATATTGATGATTTTGGCATACAGCTCATGAAAACCCCAAATTCCTATCTAAAAAAATTAGCATATCATGAAAAGGTTCTCTAAACGAGCTATTAACCTAATCATCTGAATCAACTAATTAACTCTAAACACCTGCAAAAGATTCCTGAGGCTTTTAAAAACTCCCAGCCTGGTTCATTACTCAAAACCGCAATCATGGGTAAGACTGCCGACCTGACTGCTGTCCAGAAGGCCATCATTGACACCCTCAAGCAAGAGGGTAAGACACAGAAAGACATTTCTGAACGAATAGGCTGTTCCCAGAGTGCTGTATCAAGGCACCTCAGCGGGAAGTCTGTGGGAAGGAAAAAGTGTGGAAGAAAACGCTGCACAACGAGAAGAGGTGACCGGACCCTGAGGAAGATTGTGGAGAAGGACCAATTCCAGACCTTGGGGGACCTGCGGAAGCAGTGGACTGAGTCTGAAGTAGAAACATCCAGAGCCACCGTGTACAGGCGTGTGCAGGAAATGGGCTACAGGTGCCGCATTCCCCAGGTCAAGCCACTTTTGAACCAGAAACAGCGGCAGAAGCGCCTGACCTGGGCTACAGAGAAGCAGCACTGGACTGTTGCATGTCATTCGGAAATCAAGGTGCCAGAGTCTGGAGGAAGACTGGGGAGAGGGAAATGCCAAAATGCCTGAAGTCCAGTGTCAAGTACCCACAGTCAGTGATGGTCTGGGGTGCCATGACAGCTGCTGGTGTTGGTCCACTGTGTTTTATCAAGGGCAGGGTCAATGCAGCCAGCTATCAGGAGATTTTGGAGCACTTCATGCTTCCATCTGCTGAAAAGCTTTATGGAGATGAAGATTTCATTTTTCAGCACGACCTGGCACCTGCTCACAGTGCCAAAACCACTGGTAAATGGTTTACTGACCATGGTATTACTGTGCTCAATTGGCCTGCCAACTCTCCTGACCTGAACCCCATAGAGAATCTGTGGGATATTGGGAAGAGAAAGTTGAGAGACGCAAGACCCAACACTCTGGATGAGCTTAAGGCCGCTATCGAAGCATCCTGGGCCTCCATAACACCTCAGCAGTGCCACAGGCTGATTGCCTCCATGCCACGCCGCATTGAAGCAGTCATTTCTGCAAAAGGATTCCCGACCAAGTATTGAGTGCATAACTGAACATAATTATTTGAAGGTTGACTTTTTTTGTATTAAAAACACTTTTCTTTTATTGATCGGATGAAATATGCTAATTTTTTGAGATAGGAAATTTGGGTTTTCATGAGCTGTATGCCAAAATCATCAATATTAAAACAATAAAAGGCTTGAACTACTTCAGTTGGTGTGTAATGAATCTAAAATATATGAAAGTCTAATGTTTATCAGTACATTACAGAAAATAATGAACTTTATCACAATAGGCAAATTTTTTGAGAAGGACCTGTATGTAATTTATTAAGACATAATCAAATAACAAAAAATAGAATGACATAAGGCACAAGGATAGAGGAGGGTGGGGGGCCGCCAGGTAGCAGGGTCAGAAGCAACCACCCTCACACAACCCAACTGACAGGGAAAGAGGGGTCACAGCCCTGGGTATGAGACCGCATAGATATGGGTGAACTGTAGGTACACCCAAAGTGACATATAATGGTAAGTATGCTGCATGCTTATACAAGGTAAAAAAGGTCACACGTAGCCAAAATTGCCCACCCCAGAATAATAAAAAGGCTGCATGCAATTGCAGGTGGCCAAATCACACAGAATAAGGCAGGGCAAAAGTGCTAGGTGTGATCAGTATCCTTAATATAGCAAACTAACTAACAAGGCATGACAACAGATGCAAAGTTACCCATGGTATGCTGGAACCCAGAGTATGTGACCGGAGCTGCACCTCGACGCTCGTTTCGCCTGGAAAGGCTTTGTCCGCTCCTGTTGAAGCCTTTCCATGATCTATGCACATGTCATGCATGACCCCTAGCGCTGATACTAGAGATATTTGTATTGTAGACTTGGTACCCATGATGTGTCGGCATAGCAAAACCTCAGGAATTAGCACTAAGTGGCACATTTATTAAGACCGGCGTTTTAGACGCCGGTCTTAATGAACCCCTAAGCTGGCTCTGGTTCCGCCGGAGTTCTGGCGAGTTGCTGGCCTCTTCATTACTTCGGCGGGTCCACCATCGCTTCTAAACATAAGATAGCTTCCTAGCTGTCTTACATTTAGACCTTCTTCTACTCCTGAAACAGGCATGGAAAATGGTAAATGAGATGGGCCTGCTGGCCGGAGCCCTTCCCAGCCCACTTATTTAGACCTGTGTCACAATCTGTGCCTGAAATATGCCTAATATAGGCGTATTTCAGCTTAATAAATGACCCCCTAAATATCTGCTTCTGTATATGGTTGACTGGTTGAAACAGGTCCTTGTCATCCTAGCAAAACACTTTAGACATCCAAGGGCGGATTGGTCATAGACCTTACAGGGAAATTTCCCTATGTGCCGATGCCCAGGAGGCCGCCTAAGCCCTTCTCTCTGCCGCTGGCGGGGTACATAATGGGCAATATATTGTGCTGTACTGTGGTATGTGGGATGGTATGTCTTGCTATTGTATTGCTGACCCCCGCCTACTTATGTTACCCAGCCTTCTGTCAATTTGGACCCACCTACAACATGGGGCCACTTTTAGTTTTTTCAGGGCCACTTTAAATTCCCTGTAGACAGCTTCAATACTCAATGAAGAGAAACATACATGTCATTGATTTTCTCTTTCTTTATTCTCAGATGCTCAGCCCATCCATGATCTCGCGCGGACCCCCACTTCTCATAAAACCTCTGTACAGGTATTTTAAAAGATACTAACATTTGAAAAAAAAACATTTCCAGCATGAGAATGAAGAACATACGAATGTATCTATGTTGGTGCAGTTTACAATACAGTATTTAATAGACTGGTAGATCTATTGAAAAGGTAAAACGTATTAACTACTTTCCATTTCTCTTCTTTTTTTTGTGTTTCAGTTAGAGGCCCGGGACCCCGGCATTGTGCTAAGTGCAGCAAGGCGAAGATTGAGGAGTGAAAGCTCATACGACATTGACAACATAGTTATCCCCATGAACCTGGTTGCACCATCTAAATTAGAGAAATTACATTACAAAGAAATTCTCACCCCAAGGTATTTGCCAGCATGTTGATTTGCTCTCATTACAGCCATTCTTGTAAGACCTGTTATCAGGCGGCACTGTATGGCATGCATACAGATGTATGTTCATATATGACCCATTATATTGTAGAAATCACAAAGTAAGCATGCTTTATCAGATGCTTCAGCGCTTCTTATGGAGTATAATATGTGGTATGTGGTATACAGTACTGAAAAGCATCGGCTACAGAACCCTACTGCAGGTCACAATGCATGTATATGGTAGCCCTGGGTAATAACACTAATATGGTGTGAAAACCTATTAAAATATATTTTTTCACATTTAAAGGGTTTCGGTCACCAGATTTAACCCTATAAAGCTAGCTGACATTAGCACATCGCTAATGTCAGCTAAACCCAACTAGCCTATTCCTACTTTTATCTATGCCCCCGGTATGCCAGAAATCTAACTTTATAATATGCTAATTAGCCTCTAGTTGTTCCTGCTCCTAGATGCTCCGTTCTCCCACCTTTGTCGCTTCCCTCCAAGTCCTGATTGACAGGGCCAGGCAGCGCTCCCATCTGTCTGCCAGCCCTGTGCTCTGGTGAAATCTCGCGCCGTTCAGCATTCGGCGCAGGCGTGGTGAGGAAGCTGGCAGCCGGCGATCGTCTTTCCCTCTCCGCGCCTGCGCCAAATACTTAACGGAGCGAGATTTCACCAGAGCACAGGGCTGGCAGACTGATGAGAGCGCTGCCTGGCCCTGTCAATCAGGACTTGGAGGGAGGCGACAAAGGTGGGAGAACGGAGCCTCTAGGAGCAGGAACAACGCCCCGCCCCCCCGAGGCTAATTAGCATATTATAAAAGTTAGATTTCTGGCGTAACGGGGGCATAGATAAAAGTAGGAATAGGCTAGTTAGATTTAGCTGACATTAGCACATCACTAATGTCAGCTAGCTTAATAGGGTTAAATCTGGTGACATATTCCCTTTAAAGGGCTTCTGTCACCCCACTAAAGTCATATTTTTTTTTTGGCTAGTTACATTCCTTATAGTGCGATATATGAGAATATAATGTTGTTACTTTCATTCGGCCGTTTCTTAAGAAAACAAAGTTTTATAATATGCAAATCAGGTCTCTACCAGCAAGTAGGGCGTCTACTTGCTGGTAGCCGCCGCAAAAAAATGCCCCCTCGTCGTGTTGATTGACAGGGCCAGCCGTGATCTCCTCCTCCGACCGGCCCTGTCAGCATTTTAAAAATCACGCGCCTCTGTTCATTCGGCGCAGGCGCTCTGAGATGAGGAGGCAACTCCCTCAGTGCGCCTGCGCCGATGACATCACCGAAAGAGAAGACGTCATCGGCGCAGGCGCACTGAGGGAGTTCTGAGGAGACGAGCCTCCTCATCTCAGAGCGCCTGCGCCGAATGATCAGAGGCGCGCAATTTTTAAAATGCTGACAGGGCCGGCCGGAGGAGGAGATCGCGGCTGGCCCTGTCAATCAACACGACGAGGGGGGCGGTTTTTTGCGGCGGCTACCAGCAAGTAGACGCCCTACTTGCTGGTAGAGACCTGATTTGCATATTATAAAACTTTGTTTTCTTAAGAAACGGCCGAATGAAAGTAAGTAACAACATTATATTCCCATATATCGCAGTATAAGGAATGTAACTAGCCCAAAAAAAAAATAATGACTTTAGTGGGGTGACAGAAGCCCTTTAAAGATTTATTTGATCCAGTGTAATAACTACTGATCCAATGGTATGCAACCAGGTAGTAAATGTCCAATGTGGAACAAGCCCTTTAAATGGCAGCCTATGAGATAGATCCTTCTGTCCTTCATCAGGTCTCCTGACCGCTGAAATCTTTCACAAATTACTAGAGTTACATTATGGATATTCTTCAGTTCTGTAGAACTAAGAATAGAGGCAAGTTTGTTCTTATAATTTTACTACTTCTAATTATTCTGATTAATTTTCAGTTGGAAAGAAGTTGCACTTGAACCATTGACATGTCCTCCGTGTGAAGAGGTTAGTTTTATCTCTGTGTCTCAAGTTGTTTTTTTTTAATAGCACATTTCCTCAACCCACAGCCCAGTCATTCCCTTATATAGGGATTTCCAGGACTAATATATTGATGATCTATGTCCAGGATAGGTCATCAGTAGGGGTCTGGCACCCCAACAACCAGAATTGAAATTTTGAAAAATGTGATCAGCTCTAGTTAATATACATCAATAACAATATATTGATTTTCATATATATATATATTTATTAAATATTTCAATGTGGGCTTTAAACAAATACAAAGGAATACATTAAAATTGCAGTTCTCATTTAACCCTTTTGGACTGATGGTGTCCAGAGAGAAAATCCAAAAGACCTCTCTCTGTAATAGTCTTTTTTCTAATTGGTCCCTGTTCACACTAGTTACCTCTTCCAATACCATCCATATTAAAGAGGACCTTTCACCACTCCTGACATGCCTGTTTTAATAGCTTCATGCATTCCCCATGTAATACCAATTCTGGAGCATCTATTCTTATGTCTGTATGTTGTGCCATTCCTTTATTATTTCTACTAGAAGTATTGAATGAATTGCTAGCAGTCTGCAGTAAGGGTACAGAGGGGAGGTAACCAGTTGTGGGTGTGTCCCTGCATAGACTCACTCTATCCAATCAGTGCCGCCATTTTCAGACAGCTCGGAAGCTATCTTACATTTAGAACTGGCGGAGGATCCACCGAAGTCATGAAGAGGCCGGGGCCTCTAGATAACTTCGGCGATCCACCGCCAGTTTAGGGGTTTCTTAAGACCGGTGTCTTAAACGCCGGTCTTAATAAATGTGCCCTAATAAATCTAGACTTTTCAGTATTTTGCTATAGATTGAGATATCTTGAAGCTTGAAAAACCACCATTTAATATACAGCGAAAAAGATGTTAAAATACAATGTGTGTGAATGTAGCCTGCAGCATCAGTTGTGATCTATTTTGCGAGAAAATTGCCCATGTGCGATTTTGCTTTCAAAGGTCTCTGCCATCCAATAAATCAAAATGTTTGATATTCCAGCGGTTCCATTTACTGCACTGCAAAGTAGTAAACCAAAGCTAAAAATCTTCAGTGCAATCTTCATAGTCTGAGGGCCGATTACATGTCTGTGTTGTAGGTATCCATAGTGTGGCACAATGTGGGCTCATACTGTGTCTTGAATTTTATATAGCGGCCAACACGAGAGCAAATTAGAGGCACCATAGAGTGAAACTTGGAGATCTTAGGAGTCTAATCTGTGACTGCGCATATTTTTCACATTATATTTATCACTTTAAAAAACATTTATTCATTAGTGGATTTAATTAGTGTCTTTATGAAGCAAATAAAGCCAGGGGAGTAACTGGGTAAATAATGATTCTTTTATTGTTTTAGCACATTCTTTTTTTTTTACCCAACTCGAGCAACCTCTTTAAGGGCTCTTTCACACTTGCATTCTTCTGTTCCGGCATAGAGTTCCGTCGTCGGGGCTCTATGCCGGAAGAATCCTGATCAGGATTATCCCCATGCATTCTGAATGGAGAGAAATCCGTTCAGGATGCATCAGGATGTCTTCAGTTCCGGACCGGAACGTTTTTTGGCCGGAGAAAATACCGCAGCATGCTGCGCTTTTTGCTCCGGCCAAAAATCCTGAACACTTGCCGCAAGGCCGGATCCGGAATTAATGCCCATTGAAAGGCATTAATCCGGATCCGGCCTTAAGCTAAACGTTGTTTCGGCGCATTACCGGATCCGACGTTTAGTTTTTTCTGAATGGTTACCATGGCTGCCAGGACGCTAAAGTCCTGTTTGCCATGGTAAAGTGTAGTGGGGAGCGGGGGAGCGGGGGAGCAGTATACTTACCGTCCGTGCGGCTCCCGGGGCCAGGGCTCCAGATGGCGACCAAAATGCTCACCAATGCGACTTAGAATTTACAAATGGCGACAAGACTTTTTAGTCTTGTCGCCATTTGCGACTAGACCCGCCGCCGCAGCTCTGCCGTTGAACAGCGACAGGCACAGTAGCTGATAGTTCTCTGCCCTGCCGCCGCCGATGTTCTTCTCAGTCTGAGGCAGTGAGTCGCGGCACACAATAGCAGAGACGCTGGCAGCAGGAAGGGGAGGGGCTCGGGAGGAGTGTAATCTGATCCTAGAGTGGAAGCTGCTTCTGCCAGCCCCGCCCCTCCCCGCCCACCAACCAATCAGAGCTGAGGCAAGGCAAGCACTAGCAGCTCTGAGTCACTGACACAAGTGCAGGGAGTCAGCAAAAAGAATCAAATGAGTCTCAGGTTAAAAGAATCTAAAGATAGTGTGCCCCCCCCCCCCCAACACCCCAGTATAAGAAACATTGGTGGCACAGTGTCCCTCCCACCCCCCCCCCCCCCCCCCCCAACACCCCAGTATAAGAAACATTGGTGGTTCAGTGGGAAGTGCCAATGAGGGTTAAAAAATAATTTAAAAAAAAATTAACTCACCTCCTCGAGTTGATCATGTAGCTGCCGGTCTCCTGTTCTTTCTTAAGGACCTGTGGTGACGTCACTCAGCTCATCACATGGTCCATTACCATGGTGAGGAATCATGTGATGTATCATGTGATGAGCACAGTGATGTCACCACAGGTCCTTTGACAGGTCGTGAAGAAAGAACAGGAGACGATCAATTGGAGGAGGTGAGTTAATTATTTTTTAACCCTCATTGGCACTGCCCACTGCGCCACCAATGTTCATTATATTGAGGGGGGGGGCGCACTACGCCACCAATGTTTATTATACTGGGGTGTTGGGGGGGGTGCACACTGCACCACCAATGTTTATTATATTGAGGGGGGGGGGGCACACTGCGCCACCAATGTTTATCATACTGGGGTGTTGGGGGGGGGCGCACTGCGCCACCAATGTTTATTATATTGACCTTCTACTATGCATTCTGTATTAAAGAATGCTATTATTTTCCCTTAGAACCATGTTATAAGGGAAAATAATACAGTGAATAGACTTTCATCCTAGCAACCATGAGTGAAAATCGCACCGCATCCGCACTTGCTTCTATGGGGCCTGCGTTGCGTGAAAAACACACAACATAGAGCATGCTGCGATTTTCATGCAACGCGCAAGTGATGTGTGAAAATCTTCGCTCATGTGCACAGCCCCATAGAAGTGAATGGGTCCGGATTTAGTGCGGGTGCATTCCGGTATTTTGAATGCCAGATCCGGCACTAATACATTCCTATGGGAAAAAATGCTGGATCCGGCATTCAGGCAAGTCTTCAGTTTTTTTCGCCGGAGATAAAACCGTAGCATGCTACGGTTTTAGCTTTTGCCTGATCAGTCAAAATGACTGAACTGAAGACATCCTGATGCATCCTGAACGGATTACTCTCCATTCAGAATGCATAGGGATATGCCTGATCAGTTCTTTTCCGGTATAGAGCCTCTGTGTGACGGAACTCTATGCCGGAAAAGAAAAACGCTAGTGTGAAAGTACCCTAAAATATTTTAAATCCCCCCTTTCCCAATTTTACATATAAAATATATAAACAAATTACATAGCGCTGTCCAAACTATTACATTATTAAAAAATATTTCCTATAGGATAGGACTGTTCTATTATGGGCCGAATGTTTCATAAAATGCGAAATGCACGCGGCTTTTTTTGGTGTTTTTTCTTTTTTGCGCGGTATTGAGTATTGCAATACTGTTTTTATGGTGACGAAAGCTAATCAAAATTTTGGTATCAAAACAACCCTATGCCGATCTGATCGGCGTAGCGTTGTCACGATACCAAAACTTTGATTCGGTTTCGATTTGGCAACTAAAAATTTGATTTGGCTCCTACATTTTCAGGAGCCAATGGCTACTAGGTATTTTTTTTAGTCTGGAGCACTGTCCCGGGGCGCTTCAGAGTGACGTCAGGGCGCCCCACGCACATGGATGACGTGATCGCATGGACACGTCATCCATGCGCATGGGGCGCTCTGACGTCATTCTGGAGCAGCACGGACGGTAAGTATACTGCTCCCCCGCTCCCCACTACTACTATGGCAACCAGGACTTTAATAGCGTCCTGGCTGCCATAGTAACACTGAACGCATTTTGAAGACTGACCTGTCTTCAAATACTTTCAGTTCACTTGCGTTTTTCCGGATCCGGCGTGTAATTCCGGCAAGTGGAGTACACGACGGATCCGGACAACGCAAGTGTGAAAGAGGCCTTAGTGCAATAGGCGACTTTGGTTAAGAAGTGTCCAAATCGCTCATATTTTTTATCATATTAATTACTATTTTATCATCAGATTGAAGATCTGTCAGATGAGGCTTTTTTAATCCAACATCAGAAATATGAGCGGGCAGAGAGGGCTCGCTGGTCATTTTGGGAACAGAGCAAATGGCCAAAACGGAGCAGGTTAGTTGAAGCGAAAATTTAAGCAAAGGTAAGGTAAGCTGCATTAGAAAAATGTATTAGGCTGAGTTCACACGGGCGAGATTTCCGCGCGGGTGCAATGCGGTAGGTGAACGTATTGCACCCGCACTGAATCCGGCACCATTCATTTCAATGGGTCTGTGCACATGAGCGTTTTTTTCATGTATCACTTCTGCAATGCTTTAAAATTGCAGCATGCTCTATATTCTGCGTTTGTAACGCAGGACAGGCCCTATAGAAGTGAATGGGGCTGCGTGAAAAACGCATTACATCCGCAAGCAAGTGCGGGTGCGATGCGTTTTTCACTGATGGTTGCTAAGAGATGTTGTTTGTAAACCTTCAGTTTTTTTATCACGCGCGTGAAAAACGCATCAAAACGCATTGCACCCGCGCGGAAAAAACTGAACAACTAAACGCAATTGCAGACAAAACTCACTGAACTTGCTTGCAAAATGGTGCGAGTTTAACTGAACGCATTCTGAACGCATCCGGCCCCAATCCGCAACACCCGTGTGACCCCAGCCTTAGACTACATGCACACAACAGTAAAAAACTGCCATTTTCAGAGCCATTGCAGTCTATGGGGCTGTTCACATTGGTGTTTTTTTTTGTATTTTTTTCTTTAACAGCCAGTGAATACCGGCTGTCACAAAATAAGAAATGTCCTCCGATGAGCTGAAGTAATAACTTCATAAATTAATTTGTACTGTAAAAAAACATTTCCTGAACTCAGGTTCAGTTCCAAGTGGTACCTTGGAACTGAACCCAATTTCAGGAAATGTTTTTTTACAGTACAAATTAAATTTAAGAAGTTACTACCCGAAGTTTCACAAGACTTCGCGAAGCAATAACTTCGGCTCATGGGAGCCAATACATTCTAACACTGTACGGAGCTCCTGCTCCGTAGAGTATTGTAATTCAGTTTTATGCGAATTGACTTCAGATGTTTCATCCGGAGTCAATTCCCTCATCCCTAGCCATGAAGATGGCCAACGACCCAATGGGAAATTTCCCTTTACTGTCTATGGCCAGTAACTGAGTCTATTAATTGTTTCATGCTTATTGTATTTGTGGTTGTTTTTACATTGTGTAAGGTATCACCTTTTAGATGTACAGCACTATGGGATTAACGGCGCCGCAAATCAATAATAATAACAAGTACACTGTATACTAAAGACTTTGTGTACAGTCTCTCTGTAGGGGTTGTGCCCTCGATATGGCAGCATAAATCTGGTGACAGATGTCGTTATAAGTTAAAGGGTATCTGTCAGCAGATTTGTACCTATGAAACTGGCTAACCCGTTATATGTGCACTTGGCAGCTGGGGCGCTGCCATTACACCTAGAGGCTCTGCGCTCTCTGCAACTGCTGTGCCCTCTGCACTTTAATTGCCAGGGTCAGTTGTGAGGGCACAGCAGGGTCAATGTGGAGAGGGCACAGCAGTTGCAGAGAGAGCAGAGGCTCTAGGTGTAATGGCAACGCCCCAGTTGCTCCTAAAGGCTCATTTGCATGTAGTAAAACATGTTTCTCAGCAATGCGGGCACATATCAACATGGGACTAACACAGATGCCTTCAGCTGCCACTTGCACATGTAACAGGTCAGCCAGTGTCATAGGTACAAATCTGCTGACAGATGCCCTTTAAGGCTCCATGCCATACAGGCCCATGATATCATCACCAGAGCATGATTATGACTGAAAGCCAAGCTTCCACTGTAACCTGGCATCTAGGTAGTTAGACAAAGTGGTCTGCCATTCTTTCACACCCCTATTCTGACCTGTTGATACCTCAGACCTACTGCTGCCCATGCCCCCACCCACTTGGCCAACACATACACAGACTGCTCCCCGTGCACCCCTCCGACACAACTGTAGCAGAAAGCTGAACACTGATGCTTCCTATATACTGTTCAGGGAGGGAATAGAGGACTGTGTAACTGCACAATTCTATGACTAGGCCGAGCTTTTCATGAATGCTCTGCCCAATCTCTAAGTGGAAAGTTTAAGGAGTCTACTTGGGAGTCTTTAAACTGACACTAGGCAGATCATTATGACTGCTGGTATTTTACTTAGTATTTTCTAGCCGTTTCCCCGGTGTCTGCAATGTCCTCCTTGCTTTATAATAACATTTATAATATGAATTTTTGCTCTTTAGGTCTTCAAGTCATAGCTCAGGGCAATACACTGAAGACAACTGGAGTCCAAATTCCACATCACCCGATTCTTGGGACACACCGCCCCCTGGTGGTTGTGCTTTGCAAGCCCTACAGTCTTCAGCTGATTTTCAGCAAGGGAAGGTAAAGATTGAAATAGAATTGACTTGATGGGTTAGGCCAGGGATAGGCAACCTCCGGCTCCCAACTGTTGTGAAACTACAACTCCCAGTATGCATACTTGCTCTGCTCTTCTAAGAACTTTCATAGAAATGAATGGAGCATGCTGGGAATTGTAGTTTCACAACAGATGGGAGCCGGAGGTTGCCTACCCTTGGGTTAGGCCATACACCTTAGATAGCTGTCGGCCAAACAGCGAGAGGGGGATAAGCCACTGCCAGACTTGTTTGGTGGCAGCTTATCACCCATGAGGATAAAGAGAAAACAGGTCTTATTTTTCATATTCTATAGCAGGGATTAGCAGCCTCCGGCATTACAGCTGTTCTGAAACTACAACTCCCAGAATCCTCATGTCACTTCTATGGGAGTTACAAGAAGAGCAAAGCAAGTGTGCATGCTGGGAGTTGTAGTTTCTCAGCAGCTGGAGTGCGGGAGGTTGCCGACTCCTGCACTACAAGATTGTCAAGTTTGTCTAATGTGTGTGGCCACTGTGGGGGATTAGCTCTTCTCCGGGGGTCATTCACACAAGTATCTTCGCCAGACACCAAGTTTAAGGTCCAAACATCGCTTTTATTTGGCACCTTAGAAAAACAAACATAATACAAAACAAACACCTGCCCGGCGGGGCTCTAACTAAACATATGGTAGAATCCCTGACTCACCTTTACCCTGGGTTCACACCTGAGCGTTTTACAGCGCGTTCAAACGCGCTGTAAAACGCTTAAGACATGAAAACCAATGCTTCCCTATGGGAAGGGTTCACACCTGGGCGTTTTACAGCGCGTACGAACGCGCTGTAAAACGCCCGACGCTCAAACAAGTACTTGAGCTTCTTTGGGGCGTTTTGACGCGCGTTTGTGGCCATAGGACACTGCAGTCAATGACTCAAACGCGCGTTTACTATTACAAAAAACGCGCATAAAAACGCGCGACAAAAACGCGCGTTTGAGGAACGCTCAGGTGTGAACCCAGGGTTAGAGTGCTTTTCAGACACAGTGTCAGGTCCAGCTTCCTCAGCCAAGCGTATACCAGCCCCCAGGCTATTTCTCAGCCTAGCCCAGCTTGAACCACACACCTAGAGCCTCACCCGGCCAACTAACAGTCTGGGATGGGCTTTTACTCCCCAGTAATGATCCCAGGCAATTACACCTGGGGATCCCTCACACTAGGGAAAACCTGCCCTGGAATGGGAGGGGTGGATTGGCAGCTCCCTCAACCAACCTAGCTCCCAATCCAAGTAAAATCCAGCCCTTAAATACTAAATAAAATAACTCCAGCAACTTTGCCTTGCTGAAGCCAGCACCACTCTGGAACTTTACTTATACCCCTCTCCTGGGATGCTTATTCACTTTAGCGTTCACATCACCACACCACTTTAAAACACAATTCTACAAAATCTTCTCTTTTTTTAAAAGCATGGGGGTGAGTTATCATTACTGGTATAAAGGAAACTGGCTTAGGCTACTTTCACACTTGCGTTCGGTCCGGATCCGACTGGTATCTGCACAGACGGATCCGCACCTATAATGCAAACAATGGTATCCGTTCAGAACAGATCCGTCTGCATTATATTTCTGAAAAAAAAATTCTAAGTCTACGGCCTCATGCACACGACCGTTGTTGTGTTCCGTGTCCGTTGTTCCTGTTTTCCGTGATTTTCTGCGGACCCATTGACTTTCAACCCATTGACGTTGAAAACTCGGATAATGCACCGTTTGTCATCCGCGTCCGGTTTCAAGTCAATGGGTCTGTGAAAAAACACGGAGGCACACAAGATTGTCATCCGGGTCCGTGATCCGTGTCCGTTTTTTTCCTATCATTTGCAAGGCAAACTTTACTTAGATTTTTTTTCACTTTCCTTCATGTCTGGTGATCCTCCAAAAATCAAGGAAGAGAAACGGAAACGGATCACGGAACCCCGTTTTGCAGACCGTGAAAAAATACTGTTGTGTGCATGAGGCCTTATTGTTAGTCAGACGGATCCGTCCTGACTTTGCATTGAAAGTCAACGGGGGACGGATCAGTTTGAAATTGCACCATATTGTGTCAACGTCAAACGGATCTGTCCCCATTGACTTAAATTGTAAGTCTGGACGGATCCGTTTGGCTCCGCACGGCCAGGTGGACACCAAAATGCTGCAAGCAGCGTTTGGGTGTCTGCCTCCTGAGCGGAATGGAGGCGGAACGGAGCTATACTGATGCATTCGGAGTGGAATCCTTATCCATTCAGAATGCATTGGGGATGTACGAATCCGTTCGGGGCCGCTTGTGAGAGCCTTCAAACGGAACTCACAAGCGGAACCCCGAACGCAAGTGTGAAAGTAGCCTTAGTCTACTTTCACACTAGCGTTTTGGCTTTCCGTTTGCGAGATCCGTTCAGGGCTCTCACAAGCAGTCCAAAACGGATCAGTTTGCATTCTAATGAATTCTGAATGGAAAAGGATCCGCTCAGAATACATCAGTTCTGTCACCATTCTGCTTTGGAGATGTCCGTCTGATGAAACTGAGCCAAACGGATCCATCCTGACACACAATGTAAGTCAATGGGGATGGATCCGTTTTCACTGACACAATAGAAAACGGATCCGTCCCTTATTGACTTTCAATGGTGTTCAAGACGTACAGATAATACAAACGGATACGTTCTGAACGGATGCAGACGGTTGTATTTTCTGAACGGATCCGTCCATGGTGGATCCGCACAAAACGCGAGTGTGAAAGTAGCCTTAGTTGCCCATAGCAACCAGTCAAATTCCACCTTTCATTTTTCAGAGCTCCCTTGGAAAATGAAAGATGGAATCCGATTGGTTACTATGGGAAACTAAGCCTGTTCTACGTTACACCAGCTTTTATAAATCTCCCGCTATGTTTTTACCCCATTGATAAAGTGGACATCCAATCAGAATGGTCTGCTGGAGTGCGATCTCAGACAGTCACTGATTTCCGTAACAGAAGGGCTCTCTCTAGAGCCAGAATCATCCAGCTGGCCCTGTTCAGAGGTGTCTGTTACTGAAAGTCTAACACACTGGGGGGAATTCACTGTCTGGTGTTTGATACAACAGGAGTAAGGCGAGCCAAGTTTATTAGTAGGTGCAGACCTTTTAATAAATTTAGGGGGCACCTTCCTGGTAGTCAATGTACAAAAAAACAAGAAAGAAATGCAAATGCTGTGAGGGGGCACGTGTGAGCATTACTACTGTGAACAGGGCACATATCTGGGCATAACTACTGTGAGGGGGCACATATCTGGGCATAACTACTGTGAGGGGGCACATATCTGGGCATAACTACTGTGAGGGGGCACATATCTGGGCATAACTACTGTGAGGGGGCACATATCTGGGCATAACTACTGTGAGGGGGCACATATCTGGGCATAACTACTGTGAAGGGGCACATATCTGGGCATAACTACTGTGAAGGGGCACATATCTGGGCATAACTACTGTGAAGGGGCACATATCTGGGCATAACTACTGTGAAGGGGCACATATCTGGGCATAACTACTGTGAAGGGGCACATATCTGGGCATAACTACTGTGAAGGGGCACATATCTGGGCATAACTACTGTGAAGGGGCACATATCTGGGCATAACTACTGTGAAGGGGCACATATCTGGGCATAACTACTGTGAAGGGGCACATATCTGGGCATAACTACTGTGAAGGGGCACATATCTGGGCATAACTACTGTGAGGGGCACATATCTGGGCATAACTACTGTGAGGAGGGCACATATCAGGGGATAACTACTGTGAGCTGTGAGGAGGGTACATATCAGGGCATAACTACTGTGAGGGGGCACGAGTGAGCATTACTGCTGTGAAGAGGGCACATATCTGGGCATAACTACTGTGAGGGGGCATGTGTGAGCATTACATCTGTGAAGAGGGCACATATCTTGGCATTATTACTGTGAGGGGGCATGTGATGTATACATGTGTGTAATGTATGTAGTGCAGTATGTGATGATCACACACTGCACTACACATACATTACACACATGTATACATCACATACTGCGCTGTCACCTTCTTCTGCAGGTCTACCTTGATGTCTGGTCTTTAGCCTTCAGTCAGATCCTCCACCACCATGCTTGCGCCGTGTGCGCGACACCACCAGGAGCTGGCCCCTCCTCCTTTCATCTCCTGCCGACTTCTCCTACAGCAAGGTGCTCTATCGCTCCAGTTCCCGCCCAATCTTACCAATCAGGGGAGTAGCTAGAAATGACTGTGCCCCATAGCAAAAAAAATTATGGGCCACCCCCCTCCCGGATCTCCCACCCCCACATACCTATCGGACCTCCCACCCCTTCCAGAGCTCCCACCCAAACACCCCTCCAGGACCTCCCACCCCAACATCCCCCTAAGTGTCGTCCACAGATACCACCCCCCCTTCAGTGTCCTCCACAGATTCCCCCCCCCCCCCCTTCAGTGTCCTTCACAGATCCCCCCCGCCCTTCAGTGTCCTTCACAGATATCCCTTATCCCCCCCACCCAGAGCCTCTTCCTAGCTAATTTATTCACTGCACTTGCCTCTGTGAAATTGAAGAGAAGCGCCGTAATCTCGCACAGGCGCACTGGCAGAGGCCAGGAAGACAGTGCATGCGCACTTCGATGCCTCTGCCAGTGCGCCTGTGCGAGATTACGGCGCTTCTCTTCAATTTCAGAGGCCAGTGCAGTGAATAAATTAGCTAGGAGGCGGCGCTGGGCGCGGAGATCGCAGGCACAGGCAGCATCACTTTGCTGCCTGTGCCGTTCGCAGCGCGGGCCGCATGACACGGCTTCGCAGGCCGCAGGTTGGGCATCACTGCTATAAGTCAACGTCCAACTTTTAAAAAGATCTTGAGACATGACTTGGATAATAAATAAGCCAGCACCTCATCAGTGCAGAGCAGAGAGTACAGGCTTAATCTTGGGTGAGATTAAGTCAGGATTTGGGGGATACTAGCTCTTATGGAGAGTGCCTTAAACGTTGTGAATAGACTTATAGGCCATACGTGCTCCTCTGGAATTAGAGAATAGGGTATGCAAGCCAGTACTCCCTGCACTGATGAGGGGCAATCACCCCGGAATAGCTGTCTGCAGATGAGGTGCTGGCTTATTTATTATCAAAGTCATGTCTCAAGGCCTTTCAAAAAGGTCAAACATTGACTTATAGGATAGCTGCCGTACATCTGGTGGCATTAGAGGTAGAGCTTGTTAACAGCTCATTTGCATCCCTTTCTTCCCAGAATGCCAGAGGTGCACATATGGCCTTTAAGTCTCCTCACGCCGTTTACGGCGTTGTCCATAAGGAGATATTGTATTTTCCAAATCCTAGCCATCTTAGGGCCAGTGGACATCTTGCTTATTGTAGACATCTCCATCCTATTTGTATACATGTGTGCTATGGGGAGTTTATTCATTTTTTACAACTGCACTGGTATTATCTTGGACGCTCTATAGCAAGGATCAGCAATCTTCGGCACTCCAACTCCCAGCATGCACACTTACTTGGCTGTTCTTGTAACTCCCATAGAAATGGAGAGGATTCTGGGAGTTGTAGTTTCTAAACAGCTGGCATGCCAGAAGCTGCTGATCCCTGCTCTATAGTATGGAGGTATTGGGGTCTGTTCGTTCACCATTCTTGCTTATTGCCAGTTGTTCTGTGTTTTTAACAGATTTTTTGTGTAGTTTTATAACATTAAAGACCAATCCTGCCGAAATCTTGTAGATTTGGTCAGGCTTAAGAGTTCAGAATTATTCATCTATCAACTACTACATTAATAAAGATCTCCTCTTACCAATTCCATCACATTTATTTCTAAACCGAGGACGAGGCAGTGTTGGGAATGGGATCAGTAAGGAGAGGTGGGCACATGTAGGGCTTTGTGTGCTTCCGTTTCTATACAGACGCACACCTCGTGATTTGTTACATAGGCATTCACTTCTATAGGTGAATACAGTGTCTTAAGGTGGTACCATATGCCAAAAATAGACTAAGTGCCCGTGTGCACAGCTTTGCTGAATGTATGGGCTCTAGCCCCTCTCATTTACTATTTTCTATGCCTGTTTTAGGCGTATAAAATGGTCTAAATGTAAGACAGCAAGGAAGCGGCGGTGGATCCGCCGAAGTTATGTAGAGGTAAACGCTGCTACATAACTTCCGCGGATCCACCGCCAGCACAGGGTTTTATTAAGACCAGCGTCTAAAACGTAAGGGCTAAATGCATAGTCTTACCTAAAACTTTGATGGCGGTGTCATTTTATATCTTCCAGGCACAACACTGGGAGCGTAGAATATTTCCTCTTACAGGAGAAGCTGCTGTGGCTTTAAACGACACACAGACAACGACAAAACACTTATCTCGTCCCCCAGCCCTTGAGGACAAAGAAGTGATATGCCTCCATTCCAGCTGTGACAAGGAAAATAGGTGATGGAGCATTGTCCACTAATACTCACAGGCTAGCCCGGGGCTTTGGAAGATGAGCAAGGTACATACAAAATTGATGTAATAGGTGGCTACATGTAATACACAGAAGGTGGCAGATTTATTAATCTAAGGCCTCATGCACATGACCGTTGTGTGCACCCGTGGCCGTTGTTCCGTTTTCCGTGATTTTCTGCAGACCCATTGACTTTCAATGGGTCCGTTGAAAACTCGGAAAATGCACAGTTTGTCATCCGCCTCCGTGATCAGTGTATCCTGTCCGTCAAAAAAAATAGGACCTGTCCTATTTTTTTGGACGGACAACGGTTCACGGACCCATATAAGTCAATGTGCCACCAATGATATTAATACAATAGAGGGAGGGAGGGGGGGCCGGAGGGGTCCCGCACACTGGCCACCAATGATAATACAATAGAGGGAGGGAGAGGGGCCGAACACTGGCCACCAATGATAATAGAGGGAGGGAGGTCCGCACTGGCCACCAATGATATTCAAACTGGGGAGGGAGGGGGGTCTGCCCCCTGCTGCCTGGCAGCCCCTGATCTCTTACAGGGGCTATGATACGCACAATTAACCCCTTCAGGTGCAGCACCTGAGGGGTTAATTGTGCTGATCACGGGGGACGGATCCGTTTGCAATTGCACCATATTGTGGCAACGTCAAACTGATCCGTCCCCCATTGACTTGCAATGTAAGTCAGGACGGATCCGTTTGGCTCCGCACAGCCAGGCGGACACCAAAACAACTTTTTCCTTCATGTCCGTGGATCCTCCAGAAATCAAGGAAGACCCACGGAAGGAAAAACGGACACGGATCACGGAACTACGGAACCCGTTTTTGCGGACCGCAAAAAAAACTAAACGGTTGTGTGCATGAGGCCTTAGGCAAATGTTCACATTTGTGACCGGCATTCCAGTGTTCTGTTCCGGCAGAGGAGCAATACTGGCATAGCCAGACATTGCCCAGGCTTGCCGGATACCCATTCACTATAATGGGATCAGTCTGTTTTCTGACATGAATTTACTGATCAGTTTGTTAGAATGGTCAGTGTAGCGTGTTATGTGCCCTTACACGCCAATATTAAAAGGGGTATTCCCATCTCAGACAATGTCTGATAGATGCGGGTCCCACCTCTGGGACCCGCACCTACACCGAGAACGTTGCAGGGAAGGTGGTGGTCGGAGGACCCCGGGTTTGGCCACCACGAAGCACTCTCCCCATAGAAGTTAATGAGAGTGCACCGCGCTTGTGCTGCCACCGCTCCCATTCATTTCTATTAAGCCGACAGAAATGGCTGAGACAGTGCCCGGCTATTTTCGGCAACCCCATAGAAATGAATGGAGGGCAGCTGCACATGAACAGTGCGCCCTCCACAACCTTCAGGGAAACGTTCTCCTAACTATATGCCCCCATTGTATGAGATAGAAATACCCCTTTAACAGATGTGTTTTGAGCTTTTTTTTTTTAAATGTACCATAGTTCAGTGGAAACATGTATTATTATTTTTTTGCATGACATTTCAAATATCACTACTTTAACAAACTGCAAAAAACTGCTCCACCTCTGTGTGCCCTAGATACCTTTAAAGGGGTTATCCCACAAAAAATATTCTGCAGTTTTCAAAACCAGCATCTGGAACTGAATAAGTTTGTAATTAAAACATTTTGTATAGCCACTGAGTTATTCAATTAAATGTACCTGTATAGCGCCAGTACCTGTTTATTTTTCTTATTTCTCTGTCCACCTAGCTGAGGTGGCCACCCATGCTCAGCTCCATCCTTCAACTGCCTCTTGAAATGTGATAGGGAAATAGCGGCAGCAGAAAGGACATGCCCGTGAGCTGCCAGCTTGAAATAAATGTAGCAGAGCAATGACATGGGAGTTCTATGGATCCATGTAAGGTACACGGCTGGTTCTAGCATGTACTTTGATAACTGGATTTTATTTTTTACATTAATCACGGGATAACCCCTTTAATTGTATTCTGGCTGTTTAGTCTTATTTTTCATAGGCTAAAGAATTGTTCTAGGAGCAGAACCGAGCACTGAGGAACTGGAGCAGATTTACTAAGGGCTCATGCACATGACCGTTGCCTGTTTTGCGGTCCACAAATTGTGGATCCGCAAAACACGGATACTGGCTGCATGCGGACAAGAATAGGACATGTTCTAGATTTTTGTGGATGCCACAGAACAGACATACCAATACAGACAGCACAATGTGTGCTGCCCGCATCTTTTGTGGCCCCACTGAAGGTTCCGCATCTGACCCGCAAAAAATGCGGATCGAATCCAATGTTAGCACAATTTAGGGTCCAATAACACGTCTGTATGTGTTTTGCGGATACGCAAAACACGGACACCGGCAATGTGCGTTCTGCATCTTGCGGACCGCACATCTCCGGTACCATCATAGAAAATGCCTTTTCTTGTCCGCAATTGCGGATGAGAATTAGACACGTTCTATTTTTTTGCGGAACGGAAGTGCAGATCCGGGAATCAGCAATTTCTAGGTGCACTTACATTGGTAAATGTGAGCGTATTTTTTTTAGATGGAATTAAAGGTTGTTCCATTACAAACACTTAACCCCTCGGTCGGTGGGGATCTGACCGTCAGGTGGTGGTCGGTGTACCTCTATTTGAATGGAGCGGCTGTCACACATGCTCGCTGAAACAACTATGGGCCTGCCAGAGAGACAATTGCTTGTCCTCAGCTAGCCCTGGCAGTACCACAGAGCCGAATGGATTGGCAGCACATACAGGTGAAACTCGAAAATTTGAATATTGTGCAAAAGTTCATTTATTTCAGTAATGCAACTTAAAAAGGAATTGCATTAATGCAGCTTAAAATTTGAATTTTGTGGAAATGTTCAATATTCTAGGCACAAAGTGTCACACTCCAGTCAGCTAATCAACTCATACCCCCTGAGAAAAGGGTACCTCAAAATCGAGACTTTGGGGTTTCATAAGCTATAAGCCATAATCATCTAAATTATAACAACTAAAGGATTGAAATACCTCGCTTTGCATGTAATGAGTCTATCTCATATATTAGTTTCACCTTTTTAGTTGCATTACTGAAATAAATGAACTTTGCACAATATTCAAATTTTTCGAGTTTCACCTGTATATAGGACCACTGCTCCATTCAAACGGAGGATCATTGGCTCCTGTGGATAGAGCAGAGCAGTCCCTTTAAGAATCTTCCTACTTGGGTCCTAACCCTCCATAAAAAAAAATCCCATACACCCTCAATAGCCGCTAGCAAAACATTCACTTGGCCAACAGCTATTCATTTTGACTTCCCATGAACATTTGGCCGAGCTTGAGTGAATTTCCAGTGGAGAGAGGGGAATAAGCTGCTACCAGACTCCGAATATGCCAGGGGCTCTATAACGCTATAAAGGGTTTGGACCAGTCTTTCATTTTCCCTCACACTGACTGGGTTCACACCACATTCAGCTTTCCACAAAGCATTCCATTGGGGTTGAGCGAACTTGTGTAGTCAAGTTCGGCGTACAAGGTTCAGGTTATCTAAGAATCCCGTTATGGACTCCACTACCACGGACCATAACTTATGGTCCGTGGTAGGGGAATCCATAATGGAATTCTTAGATAACCCGAACCTTGTACACCGAACTTGAAAACACAAGTTCGCTAAACACTAATAACTTTGAATACCCTGAAATAGTAAATAAACATGTACCACAGTTGATCTAGTCAGTTTAGTGAGGCAGAGTCCAAGGGGTTCATCTTTGTACTCCATTTGACTTAAAGGGATTGTCTCATCACAGACAATGGGGGCACCTATATCGGGAATGGAGCCCCACAAGGTGATGGCTGGATGACTCCAGTCCGGTCACCACCAAGCGCGCTCCCCATAGAAGTGAATGGGAGTGCACTGCGCATGACCAACCACCACTCCCATTCACTTCTATAGCCCGATGGAAATAGCCAAGCCAGCACTCGGCTATTTTCAGCGGCCCCATAGAAAATGAATGGAGGGCAGCTGCGCAGCGTGCCCTCCAACACTTTCGGGGCTCCGTTCTCGATATAGGTGTGGGTCCCAGAGGTGGGACCCACACCTATAAGAAAATGGGGGCATATCCTGTCTGTCATGAGACAACCCCTTTAACAAAGTGAATGGATCCATCACATTATATGTTTAAATGCCATTTTCGGGTATTCAAACCTTGTACCCACAACGGAAAGGCAGGAAGGGAGTTGGGGGAGCGTCAGGAAACCCCCAAACATGTTGTTGGCCTATTCCTCTAAAATCTGTGAGTTTGGCTGACATGAATGGGCACAGTTAGCCTTAGTGGGTCCTTGTGTAATGGCTGGTGGTGGTTTATAAAGGTACTATAACTGTATGATCACACATTTTCTATTATATCTACTACTTGAACTACTATATTTACAAAGTTCAAGGAATTCAAGTAAGGCTACCTTCACACTGGCGCTTTGGTTTCCGTTTGGGAGATCCGTTCAGGGCTCTCACAAGCGGTCCAAAACGGATCAGTTTTGACCTTAATGCATTCTGAATGGATAAGGATCCGCTCAGAATGCATCAGTTCAGTCTCCATTCTGCTTTGGAGACTGTGAGGGGTAGCTTTCTTTCAGGGGATCATCCTCACAGAGACGTCTTCAGGACACTAGGTTTCAGGTCCAAACAGTGCATTTATTGTGGCACACCAGCAAAAACAAAACAATAAACACTCGCCCGCCCAGGCTCTAACTAAACAAAATTCCTGACTCACCTAAGTCACCGTTCACACACACGTGAACCCATGCGGCTTTCTCAGCCAATGTCCCACAGCCTCCTGGCTGTACAGAGCACAGTACGCCCACTGTCTCCAGTCCAGTGTCTCTTGTGGGGGATTGGGGCTCAGTAGTCCGCCTGACTATGGCCCTATGACCCTCCCAGGCGTCACTTTGTCCCCCCAGCTCCAGGCTATCTCCAAGCCTTGTGGTCCCTCAGCCTTGCCCAGCTGAGACCACACTGACAAGGCCTCCAGGCCTGGGAGGTGCTTTATGCCAGCCTGAGTACCTCCAGCTGGTCTCACCTGTGGTGGAATAAGGGGTGTGGACCGCACTAGCCACCCCTTCCTTGCCTCTAACCTGTGTGAGACCTGTCACTGTCTCACAAGGCGGACACCAAAACGCGAGTGTTAAAGAAGCCTAATAGAGGCGAGAATTTATCAAAACTGGTGCAAAGGGAAACTATGCCCCTAGCTACCAATCAAATTGAGCCTTCTATTTTCCAAAGGAGCTGTGAAAAATGAAAGGTGAAATCTGATTGGTTGCTATGGACAACTAAGCCAGTTTCCCTTTGATAAATCTCCCCTTGAGTTGTAACTAGTCTGCACTCTGCTTTTGTCTTTCAAAGGTGAGGTTGAAGACCCCGAAGCCCTGCAGATGATTTGGCCAGTCACCATTAGATCCTGCGTCCAGTACTCCAGGAGTTATGAACATTCAGGTCCAGCTTCATGTTATTTGACTGTAGGATACAAGAGGTCCACACAAATGTCAGAGGAAATGAGGATGTCCTGGTAGCAGTAAGCTGGTGGACCAGAAGCAAAGCAGAACACTTCTCTGTACACTTTACATGCAGTGCACACTTCAGGATTTTGGGGGCCATTCAAGGGGTACTACTGTACTTAGTGGTAGTAGGGCATCTGATAGTTCCTAATTTATGGAGGTCTGTCTCCATGTGAAAGTTTCATTTGAGGTTTGCTGTTATGTTGTGATTTTGAGCCTTCTATAATGCAGACCTGCCAGCATACAATGGATGATACAACCTGATCCACATGGATCTGTTTCCACGTAACCTAAAGTAGTTCTTTGTTTCACGCTGTGCAGTTTTACATTCATTGTTCACAGTTTATATTGTGTCATCGCCTTTTACATGACCATTCAAGGATTCAGTGGAAGGTGTGGCGAAGACTGCCGACGACTTGACATTAGCTCTTATACTAACTTGTCAGTTCTTGTCGAGGGATCAGCAACCGCCAGCTGTTCTGAAGCTACAACTCCCAGCCAGCACCATTCACTTCTATGGGAGTTATAAGACCAGGTAAGCCAAGTGTGCATGCTGGGAGTTGTAGTTTCACAGCAGCTGGAGTGCCAAAGGTTGCGGATCTCTGTCCTTGTCTAAAGAAATAATTTTAACAAAAGGATCCGGCACCCCTCCTGCCATGTCTGTCTTAGAAATACATGTATTTCCTATGAATTAACAACTCGAGGTCATCTTAGAACTCGGCATTGTGCTATTCCTCTGTTATTCTTCCTGGAAACGTGTGACTACATTATAAACTGTTTGACACTGTTCCATCAGTGCTGACACGCTGAATAGGCATACCTTTCCAGGAAGAATAACAGAGGAAAGACACAAGGCAGAGCGCTAAGAAAAGATGCTCCAGCACTTGTAAATACTTCCAGTCCCCATACAATAGCATGGAGAGTTGACAGGTCCTCTTCAGCTTGTCCGTTTTCTAAACCATGAACAAGTTATCTTCTGTTGAATTTTTTAAAATAAAGTTATTGCAGTAAATTGTGTTGTCCGACCCTTTGTGTTTCCCCGCTAAGATGGTGTTGCTGTAACGTATCTGCCCCCATGTTGTTTAGAGAGGTCAGAAAACAACATTGCTTACCGGTAATCGTTTTTCTCGATACCCATGACGGCACCCCATGCGACCAGGGACCTCCCATCCGGGACAGGAGACCTGAGAAGGTAAAAGGTTCACACCCCCACCAAGCACCAGTGATAGTAATAAACAGTACTCCGGAGGTGAACACACTTAAGAAAAGAGAGAGAGAGCTCCAATACGGTAAATTATATCTCTTCTGATTTAGACTGTTCATCAGGGAAATTCCCTAAGAACTTTACCGAGGAGTAGAAGGCTACTCCGTAGTAAACCTATTAAGGTAAAACAAATTATATACAGTACAGACCAAAAGTTTGGACACACCTTCCCATTCAAAGAGTTTTCTTTATTTTCATGACTATGAAAATTGTAGATTCACACTGAAGGCATCAAAACTATGAATTAACACACGTGGAATTATATACATAACAAAAAAGTGTGAAACAACTGAAAATGTCATATTCTAGGTTCTTCAAAGTAGTCATCTTTTGCTTTGATTACTGCTTTGCACACTCTTGGCATTCTCTTGATGAGCTTCAAGAGGTAGTCACCTGAAATGGTCTTCCAACAGTCTTGGAGTTCCCAGAGATGCTTAGCACTTGTTGGCCCTTTTGCCATCACTCTGCGGTCCAGCTCATCCCAAACCATCTCGATTGGGTTCAGGTCTGGTGACTGTGGAGGCCAGGTCATCTGGCGCAGCACCCCATCACTCTCCTTCATGGTTAAATAGCCCTTACACAGCCTGGAGGTGTGTTTGGGGTCATTGTCCTGTTGAAAAATAAATGATGGTCCAACAAAACGCAAACCAGATGGAATAGCATGCCGCTGCAAGATGCTGTGGTAGCCATGCTGGTTCAGTAAGCCTTCAATTTTGACTAAATCCCCAACAGTGTCACCAGCAAAGCACCCCCACACCATTACACCTCCTCCTCCATGCTTCACGGTGGGAACCAGGCATGTAGAGTCCATCCGTTCACCTTTTCTGCGTCGCACAAAGACACGGTGGTTGGAACCAAAGATCTCAAATTTGGACTCATCAGACCAAAGCACAGATTTCCACTGGTCTAATGTCCATTCCTTGTGTTCTTTAGCCCAAACAAGTCTCTTCTGCTTGTTGCCTGTCCTTAGCAGTGGTTTCCTAGCAGATATTCTACCATGAAGGCCTGATTCACAGAGTCTCCTCTTAACAGTTGTTCTAGAGATGTGTCTGCTACTAGAACTCTGTGTGGCATTGACCTGGTCTCTAATCTCAGCTGCTGTTAACCTGCGATTTCTGAGGCTGGTGACTCGGATGAACTTATCCTCCGCGGCAGAGGTGACTCTTGGTCTTCCTTTCCTGGGGCGGTCCACATGTGAGCAAGTTTCTTTGTAGCGCTTGATGTTTTTCGTGACTGCACTTGGGGACACTTTCAAAGTTTTCCCAGTTTTTAGGACTGACTGACCTTCATTTCTTAAAGTAATGATGGCCACTCGTGTTTCTTTACTTAGCTGCTTTTTTCTTGCCATAATACAAATTCTAACAGTCTATTCAGTAGGACTATCAGCTGTGTATCCACCTGACTTCTCCACAACGCAACTGATGGTCCCAACCCCATTTATAAGGCAAGAAATCCCACTTATTAAACCTGACAGGGCACACCTGTGAAGTGAAAACCATTTCAGGTGACTACCTCTTGAAGCTCATCAAGAGAATGCCAAGAGTGTGCAAAGCAGTAATCAAAGCAAAAGGTGGCTACTTTGAAGAACCTAGAATATGACATATTATTAGTTGTTTCACACTTTTTTGTTATGTATATAATTCCACATGTGTTAATTCATAGTTTTGATGCCTTCAGTGTGAATCCACAATTTTCATAGTCATGAAAATAAAGAAAACTCTTTGAATGAGAAGGTGTGTCTGTACTGTGTATATATATATTGCCCTGACTTCACCCCCCCTTGACTTTTTTCGTGTTTTCAACCTGAAATTAACATGGATTGTTTGAAGATTTGCATAATTTCATTTACAGGACATGCCCACAACTTTTAAGATTTCTTTCTTTTTTTTTTTTTTCTTGTGAAGCAAACAACAAATAGGACAAAATAACTGAAAAAGTCAATGTGCTTAACTATTCACCCCCTAAAGTCACCTTTGTAGAACCACCTTTTGCGGCAATCACAACTCCAAGTCACTTTAGATTAGTCTCTATGAGCTTGCCACATCTTAGGCTGCATTCACACGTCCGTGGAACGAGGTCCGTGTGATACCGGCCTGGATTTCTTCAGAGTGCAGGAGCGCACGGAGTCATTGGTTGCTATGAGTGTGCAAAGCAGTAATCAAAGCAAAAAGGTGGCTACTTTGAAGAACCTAGAATATGACATGTTTTCAGTTGTTTCACACTTTTTTGTCATGTATATAATTCCACGTGTTAATTCATAGTTTTGATGCCTTCAGTGTGAATCTACAATTTTCATAGTCATGAAAATAAAGAAAACTCTTTGAATGAGAAGGTGTGTCCAAACTTTTGGTCTGTACTAAAATAATATATATATATATATATATATATATATATATATATATACTATATATATATATACACACACACACACACATACACACACATACACTCACCTAAAGAATTATTAGGAACACCATACTAATACGGTGTTGGACCCCCTTTTGCCTTTAGAACTGCCTTAATTCTATGTGGCATTGATTAAACAAGGTGCTGATAGCATTCTTTAGAAATGTTGGCCCATATTGATAGGATAGCATCTTGCAGTTGATGGAGATTTGAGGGATGCACATCCAGGGCACGAAGCTCCCGTTCCACCACATCCCAAAGATGCTCTATTGGGTTGAGATCTGGTGACTGTGGGGGCCATTTTAGTACAGTGAACTCATTGTCATGTTCAAGAAACCAATTTGAAATGATTAGAGTTTTGTGACATGGTGCATTATCCTGCTGGGAGTAGCCATCAGGGGATGGGTACATGGTGGTCATGAAGGGATGGATATGGTCAGAAACAGGGGTCAAGTCCTGGGAAAAAAAGTGTGGGAACTCACCCAAGAACCACTGCAAACCCCCCCCCCCCCCTCCAAAAAATAAAAAAGCACAGAAAATCTAGCATGCTGTAATTTGTGTCGCTGCGGACAAAAAAAAAAAAACACTTTTAGAAAAGTTTGTGGGATTCGATCTCATGACCTCTACACATCAGAGATAAGGCATATGCCCTCACAGCCTATAAAGCTATCTAGCTAGTTACTTAAAAAAAAAAAGACTACTATACCTAGTGCTACTGATACCTAGGTACAACCATACACATGACAGCTGCCCACTGTGTATGGATGTAGCAGAGCTGGGTGTGTTGGGGCAGCTGTCATGTGTATGGTTGTACACTAGGTATCAGTAAACTAGGTATCAGTAGAAGTCTTATATATATATTTTTTTTTTTTTCATGGCTGTGAGGGTAAATGCCTTCTTCTGATGTGTAGAGGTCGTGAGTTCGAATCCCAGGACAAACTTTTCTGAAAGACATTCTAAATGATCTCAGCTGCGAACACTCTGCCCGAAGTGACTGAACAGTGTATCTGGCCGACAGAAGAAGTGAAGGAGATGATGTCAGTAGGGGGCGGGGCGCCATGAGAGGAGTCGCAGGCAGCAGCACAGCACAGACAGCTTCCTCTCAACTGAAGCCGCTCCTCCTCCCTCCCCTTAGCCTGCCCTGCACAGTGCGCTCCGTCTCCCCCTGTGAATCTGATTCAGCCGCGTTCTCCTGGCTTGAGGCTGAAAGGGAACGGCGTTCCTGCCATGAAAAAAGTGCAGGAACGCCATTCCCACGCGTTCCCCCTCCACTCGACCCCTGGTCAGAAACAATGCTCAGGTAGCCCGTGGCATTTAAGGGGCCTAAAGTGTGCCCAGAAAACATCCCCCACACCATTACACCACCGCCTGCACAGTGGTAACAAGGCATGATGGGTACATGTTCTCATTCTGTTTACGCCAAATTCGGACTCTACCATTTGAATGTCTCAACAGAAATCGCCACTCATCAGACCAGGCAACATTTTTCCAGTCTTCAACAGTCCAATTATGGTGTGCTCGTGCAATTCGGGCGGGGCACCGCCTGAAGCACCTTCCTACCAAAGGCGGTATCCGCATGAAGTTGGAGCCTGTAATGCTTTAAGAAAGTAGGGAACTCCACATAGCCGCTCTACAAATTTGAGCTAGAGAGGCATCCGATCAGGTGGAGTGAGCTCCAAACCCTGAAGGGGGAGAGAGACCCTGTGCTAGGTAGGCCTTGGAAATGGCCCTTTTGACCCATCTAGCAATGACTGCCGTGGACACTTTTCGCCCCTTATTCTTACCCCAAAACTGAATAAGGAGGTTTTCTTCTAACCTCCAGGCCGAAGTAGACTCCAGATAAGTTAGCAAACATCTTTTAACGTCAAGGCAATGGTACTCCCTTTCTAAATTATTGGAAGGATTTGTGCAAAAGGATGTAAGGATAAACATCCTGACTTCTGTGGAAGTCCGTAACCACTTTTGGCTGAAAGGACGGGAGTGGCCTGATGATAACCTTGTCATCTAAGATCTGGGCAGTAAAAAGGACATGTTAAAGAAGAACATGTCTATGGGGATCTCTGACAGAGGTTCAAAAGGTTTCTGTGACAGGGCCGTCAAGTCCCAAGGAGGGGACAAAGGTCTTATCGAAGGGCGGACCCTGGAGGCCGCTGATAGAAACCTTTTTACCCAAGGATGAAGGGCCAGCTGCACATGAAAAAAGGAACTCTCAGGATGGAAGCCTTCAGCCCTTTGTCCAGACCAGCTTGTAAAAAGTCTAGGGCTTTTGAAACATCTGGAGGAGAGAAAGGGTCAGGACTGGTACCTAGGAAAGAGGAGAAGACTTCGCAGATCTTATTGTATTTCCTAGCCGTAGTGGATTTCCTACTACCCAAAATGGTGGTAACTACCGACTGGGAAAGACCCAGAATCGGGCCTTGATACAATAGATCCTCCCAAGGAGGCAAAATCCAGGGGGGGGGGGGGCGCTATCGCTAAGTTTAGCAGGTTGGAGTACCAGGATCTTTTCGGCCATACTGGGGCAATCAGGGTAATTATAGCTTTTTCTTCTGGACTTTTTTTTAGGACTTGCGGAATTAGGGAAAAAGGAGGGAAGGCATAACCTTCCTCCTGTGACCAAACCGTCTAGGGCTGTTGGATTGTCCGAACGGTTCAGGGAGAAGAATCTCTCTACTTTTTTGTTCTTCCTGGAGGCAAAGAGGTCTACCGTGGGGAGGCCAAATTTTTGAGCTAACTGGGAGAATACCTCTGGGTTTAGACACCAATCTCCTTGTTTTAGCTGGACGCGGCTCAGAAAATCGGCCACTATGTTCTCCTTCCCTTTTATGTGGGCTGCCGACAGGAACAGATGTTTCTGTTCTGCCAGCTGGAAAATCTACTGACAAAGTTTTGCCAGAGAGGGTACCCTCGTTCCCCCTTGATGGTTGATATATGCGACTGTTGTTGAGTTGTCCAAGTATAGGATTATTTTCTTGTGGGATATGCCCGGAAATACTGATTTTAAACGCCATTTCCACTGCCTTTAGCTCTTTGAAGTTTGAGGTGGCTTTCCTGGTGTTCAAATCCCACCTCCCCTGCCAGCCTTTGTTCTTGGAGTGAGCCCCCCACCTCCATGGGCTGGCATCCGTAGTTATTAGTATCGGATCCTGAAAGGACCAGGGTACTCCTGCCGAAAGATTCTCTGGCACTGTCCACTAAAGGAGAGACATCCTTGCTTCCGAGGATAAATGGAAGGTCCGATCTAACGACTGTTGGCAACCGTCCCATTGATGATGGATGCAGGACTGTAGTTTTCTCGTATGGGCCTGCGCATATGGGACCGCCAGAATTGTTGCTGTCAGGTGGCCCAGTACTGCCATCGCCCTTCTGAAAGAGCAAAGGTAAGACCTGAAGAGATCCCAAACGTGTTCCCTGATGGAAATTATCTTGGTAGATGGAAGGAAAGTTTTTTATACCCGGGAATCTAAGAGGATGCCTAAAAACACACAGGTCTGAGATGGTGACAGGCAAGACTTTTCCCAATTTACTTTCCAGCCTAGGTTCTTTAACAGGGAGCAGGAAACACTGATGTTTTGGTTTAATTTTTCTTTGGGAAATTAACAGGAAATCGGCTAGATATTGCAGTAACGGAACCCCTGACAATCTTAGAAAGGAAGCCACCTCTGCAATCACTTTTGTTAAGATTCTGGGGGCTTGCGAAACCCCAAATGGCAGGGCTTGGTACTGCAGGTACTCCCTGAACCCAAACTGCCGTTCTTAAAATTTTTGGGGAGGACGCATGAATTGGCACATGGTAATATGCGTCCTCTAAGTCCAGAGTCGCCATCCAGCAATCTCTTGATAGAAGTTCTATGGTTGATCTTATGGTCTCCATACGAAACTTCTTGTATTTGAGAAACTTGTTTAGTTTCTTTAGGTTTAGGATTACTCGGAAGGAGCCATTGGGTTTCCTCACAAAAAAAAGTCTGTTTGAACAAATGAATCCCGGGGAAGGGTCAGAAATTCCAGGCGGAAACCTTCTCCAATCTCTCCCCCCCCCCCCCAGGGATCTAACCGTTTTTTGGTTACAGTTTTCCAGGCTGGGAGAAAAAGAGAATCTTTCCCCCACCCGGGACTCTGCGTCATTGTAGCTTGTCCTTAGATCTTGGGTCCTGGTTCTTAAAAAGGAAACCTCCGGATTTCTTAGGAAATCTATCCCTTTCCCTTCTATCGTACTGTCTATCCCTCTGTTTTTTACTCTGGTATTTACGAAAAAAGGGGGGGCGTTGGGGAATCGGAAAGCCCTTCTTTTTATCTGAGGCTCTTTCAAGTATGTCGTCAAGAGATGACCCAAAGAGTCTGTCACCTTCACAAAGGATGGAGCAGAGTCTGGCCTTTGAGCCCTGATCCGCTTTCCAGGACTTCAGCCAGATAGCTCTCCTTGCCGCATTAGACATGGCGGACGATCTGGCCAAATCTAATCATATCCGTGGAGGCATCTGCTAAGAAGTCAGCGGCTTTAGAAAAAGTAGGAAGGGAAGCTAAAAGATCCTCTCTTGGCTTTTTTTCCCCCCGAGATGCTGTTCTAACTGATCTAACCAGATATGCAGTGATCTTGAAACCCAGGAGGCTGCGACTGCTTGTCTCAGGCAAGCAGAGGTCGATTTCCACTCCCGTTTTAAATAAAATATCAGCTTTTTTGTCTAATGGGTCTGACAGGCTACCCAAATCATCAAATGGCAATGCAGATTTCTTAGCGATCTTTGCTACCGGGGCGTCTACTGTAGGGGCCTTGTCCCAAATTACTGCTACTTTTTCTTCAAAGGAATATTTTCTTTTAACTGAATTTGGGATAAAAAATTTCCGGTCAGGATTTTTCCATTCCTTTTTAATTAACGCTTGAAGATTTTCGTGAATGGTGAAGACCCTGTGTTTCCTGGGGCCTAATCCCTGAAAAGCTAGGTCTGCTATTGACTTAGGCTGTTTCACATCCTCAAGTTGCATTGTCGCTCTGACAGCTTTAAGTAGGTCTTGAGTGTCCTCAGGTGGAAACAGGCAACTCCCTGCCTCCTCATCTTCTGATGATGTAGCGTCGTCAGAAAATAACTGACCCGCTTCCCTTTCTTCCACGTCCGAGAGGTCTACATCAGAATCCCTAACATCCGGGGACTTGTCTGGTGACCTAGGGGGGGCCCTTATTAAATGATTTTAAGGAGGCCCTGACCTCAGATCGTATTAAGGACCTCATATTTCTGGAGAGGCTCTAAGACTCTTCCGCCACCAGTTTATCAATACACGGCGTGCATAACGGCTTACAATAAGAAGATGCTAGGGCCACTCTACATCCCGCACACTCTTTATGCTTTGTTTTTGAAGCCGCTTTTTTAGGGGTCTTTGCAACCTAAAACAAGTCAAACAACACCCCATTAATAAAAAAAATAAAAAAAAGGATCAATCTCACCAAGCAGATCTTTGTCCCCACTCCTCAGGACCGGTACCGGACTAGTGGGACTCTGTTTGGCGCGTCCATCTGCTGGCTGTCATCTCTGGAGGAATGGAGCCTCTTCAGCACAGCACTGTGTGCTACATCAGCTGACTGGATTCCCCCGCAGCCCCATTTATATTTAAAAGACACGCCTAGGCTATCCCGGCGCTTTTCCCGGCTTCCGGGTATAAGCCCCGCCCCCTTACACCGCTCGCCGGGGGTGCGGCCATGCGCAGACGCCTCCCTGACGCCCGGCCGCCATCTTGGAACTTGGCAAAACGCCGTACAGCATGAGGGAAGCCGCCTGAGAACGGCCACAGCGGCTCCCTCGGGATCGGCGCCGGAATACAGGGGAAGGCAGGCTTCAGGCAGCAGCTCTCAGAGATTATAGCCGCCTGGGGAAGGCCCCACACCGGATCAGAACCTGGGCCCCCCCCCAGCTGCAGATGAGAATCATCTTCAATCTTCCCAGGAACCTCCTATCCGGAGGACAGGAAGCCTGAACTTGTGCTTGGTGGGGGTGTGAACCTTTTATCTTCTCAGGTTTCCTGTCCCGGATGGGAGGTCCCTGGTCGCATGGGGTGTCATCATGGGTGAGGGGAAAAATACTGTAGTGGGAGCCAGGTTTCCCAAAAGGGGGCTCTAGACCAGTCAATGAACATCAAGCAGGGGGGGGGGGGGGGGTCACACTATTTCTTAGGCTACTTTCACACTAGCAGCAAGACGGATCCGACAGGCTGTTCACCCTGTCGGATCCGTCCTGCTGCTATTTCGCCAGACTGCCGCTCCGTCCCCATTGAGTATTATGGGGACAGGGACGGAGCTCAGGCGCAGCACAGCGAGAGGCCGCTGGACTAAAAGTACTGCACGTCCGACTTTTTAGTCCAGCGACCTCTCACTGCCGTGCTGCGCCGGAGCTCTGCCCCTGTCCTCATTATAGTGGAGCGGCGACAGGGTAAAATAGCGGCAGGACGGATCCGACAGGGTGAACAGCCTGTCGGATCTGTCCTGCCGCTAGTGTGAAGGTACCCTTAGGTTATTGTGTTCATCCATTCCATGCAACAGCAATACTCAAAACAAGAATCTGATTAGGCCCAATAGATCCTACTATAAAGGGGTACAACTGGGGAAATGTGCTCTGCTGATAGGGAAATGCCCTATTAGGGAGGTGTCACACATATATACTGCAAAAACATTGCGATTATTATATGGACATCTTAGAACAATTCTCTTGTAAGAACATCTTTACAAGAATAACATTGAATACTTGAATATAAATATGACAGTTGAAAAACATGTTATGAGTTCCTTCAAGGTGAACTGATTAATCTCACAATATGTTCCGTGGTTGAATTGAACTAACATATCACGTGTGCTACAAAGAGCGTTGTCCTTAAACCAGTAGATGGTAACAGACTGAAGATATCATTTTATTGGCCTAAAAGAACGTCAAGCTTCAACACTACTTATCCCCATTTTTAAATCTCAATTACTAGACTATTATTTTATAATTTATGCTATATGCATCTTTCTTAAGCAAACTTTTTGATATACGCTATTAGTACGAGGTTGGATGCACATTTTTACACTATGTGATCCACCACGTGACATCAGTGGCGTTGCTAGGGCTGGTGTCACCCAGTGCGGTAGAAAATGGTGTCACCCCCGGAAGCAATAATTTTTTAGTCATATAACCAATAATTTAGTTATATAATGATTTAGTTATATAATGTGGTACAATAATTTTGGCTACTTTCACACTAGCGTTCGGGTGTCCGCTTGTGAGCTCCGTTTGAAGGCTCTCACAAGCGGACCCGAACGCATCCGTCCAGCACTAATGCATTCTGAGTGGACGCGGATCCGCTCAGAATGCATCAGTCTGGCAGCGTTCAGCCTCCGCTCCGCTCAGCAGGCGGACACCTGAACGCTGCTTGCAGCGTTCGGGTGTCCGCCTGGCCGTGCGGAGGCAAGCGGATCCGTCCAGACTTACAATGTAAGTCAATGGGGACGGATCCGTTTGAAGATGACACACTGTGGCTCAATCTTCAAACGGATCCGTCCCCCATTGACTTTACATTGAAAGTCTGGACGGATCCGTCTAAGGCCATTTTCACACTTAGAAATATTTTAACAATATAATTTAGACAGATCCGTACTGAACGGAGCCGCCGCCTGCATTATATGAGCGGATCCGTCTGAGACGGATCCGCTCTGAACGCAAGTGTGAAAGTAGCCTAAGTTAATAATAATTTAGTTATATAATGTGGTACATAATGTGGGCAAAATATACCTAATTACATACCATTCCCAATACATAAACGTATTTTTATGTGAAAAATGGCTATTTTTTTTTTAAAGTGATTGACACTTTGGTGCCAGGTGGTGTACCATAATAAAAATGCCAGGGTACACCCCCTGGCACCAAAGAGTATCACTAATAAAAATGTAAAATAGCCTTTTTTCACATAAAAATAAGTTTATTTATTGGGAATGTTATGTAATTAGGTATATTTTGCCCACATTATGTACTGTGGGACTCTGTTTATTATATATAAATATAGGGGACACGTACTGTGCAGTAAAAATATTGCTATTGCCAAAGTCAGGAGGTAGGAGGCTGGCAGCTCCAACAGCCCTCCGATGCGGCGCTTGCAGGAGTGTCACTGTACGGGCCTGCGCACTGGATATTCCGATGCTTCTGCTAGTAATCGGAAAACCAGTGCGCAGGCGCGAACACCCAGATCCTCGGCACAGGCGCAGGATTTGGCCACTGGAGGAGGACGACAAGCTGAAGACACTGGGCGGGCCGCCTGTGTGAGTGAGTCACTGCTGTCACGCGGACGTGACCAGGGCAGGTGCAAGGATTTTTTGGCAACACAAGCGAAGCTACATCTCGGCGACCCCCCCGCCCGCAGCTCACCTGGTCCTGGTTCTGTCTGCAGCAGCTGGCTTCTCCTCTGTGTGGTCCTGGTATCTTCGCTCTGCTTCAATCGCTGGTTTGAGGACTGTACTTTTCGCCCTATAAGATGCACATAGGTTTTAGAGGAGTATAATAAGAAACAATATTTTCCATTATACCTCAGGTCAGACCCCCAATGTTAATCATACCTCAAATCAGCCCCCATATCAGCCGTCAGCCCCCATCTATCATACCCCTCATGTCAGCCATCATGCCCTCATGTCAGCCCCCCCATGTCAGCCGTCAGCACCCCATCCATCATGCCCATGACAGCCGTCATGCCCCATCCATCATGCCCATGTCAGCTGTCAGCCCCCATTCATCATGCCCCCATGTCAGCTGTCAGCCCCCTGTCCATTATGCTCCCTAATGGGGGACAATGTTGGAGTCTGCACCATCAGGTGCGGTGACATGATGACCGACAATGTTGGAGGGGGGTGGCACACTTCTTTTCTTCCCCTCCAGGCTCCATAGCATGGACACGTTGTACATTTTGTCCCCCATCTCTTCTCTCCCCCTCTTTTACAATACAGCCCCCCCCCCCACCCCTCCAATCAACTCAGCAGCTCCTCTGGGCTGAGAATGATCAGTAGTACTGTACCTGATATATCACTGGGGTCTGGCTGGAGTGGGGTCGGGTCCTGGCTCCAGTCTCAGCCTTAAGTTGTCTTCTCCAGTCCAGCAGGGTCGCCCAACAAGTCGTGCCTCAGTGTCACTCTGTGTTCTTCTGCTGCCAGCCTGGAGAGGCAGCTTTACAGGCCACAGCAGAGCAGCTCCACCTCCTCGCCTCCCTCCATCCAGAGTCCTCCAGACAGCTGCACAGGCGCTGCCATCCGCCGCGGCCCCACTGACGGACTCAGTCACGCCTCCTTGGGCCTGAGCACCGCACGGCACACACGTAGGCTGGCACGTAGGCTTACACAATTTAGAGATGGGAAGTTCGGATCTTTTTCATGAATCGGATTTTCGGTTCACTTCCTGAGCCGGCAGAAGCAAGTGAACTGAAGATCAATGCGCATGCGCAGCTCATCGAATCTTCGGTTCACTTGCTGAGTCGGCTCTCAAGTGAACCGAAGGTCTGGAGCCTCTCGCTCCTGGCAAACACAGCTCTGCTGCAGTGAATGCAGTGGAGCAGACTGATGTAATTACACTGTATAGTTATTGCAGGGATTTAGATAATTGTCTAAGAGTTTATTAGTTAAAAGAATCCTGTCACCGAGTCCCTGCCAGGCTTCCTACTCTGCTACAAGCACCCTATACACACACAGTTACACACACAGCTCTGCTACATGCAATCTATACCCCCCTATAGCACCCTATACACACACAGCTCTGCTACATGCAATACACCCCCCCCCCCCCCCTTCCTTGTCAGGAGACAGGGAGCCGCAGAGCAGGGAGCCTGGCAGGGACTCAGTGACACGATTCTTTTAACTAATAAACTACTAAGACGATTCTCTGAGTCCCTGCGACTCCCCCTGTGCTGTGAGTCAGTGCTGGACTGCTGGCTGCCTCTGATTGGTTGGAGGGCGGGGCTAGCTTCCACTCTCTGCTCCTATTACACTGCCTGCTGCTGCCGGCTATCTGACTGAGCTGTTTCACTCGATCAGCTCAGTCAGAATACACATAGTAAGTCAGTCCGGCGGCCGGTGGGGGCGGGTGACACCCCATCAGACTGGTGTCACCCGGTGCGGCCCGCACCCCCCTTGCAACGCCACTGCGTGACATCCACCAATCACACTGGTACTTTCTCTGTATATACATTGTATCTTAATAAAATTCACTTTTACTAAAACTATTGAAGTGTGTCCATACAGTGCCAGAAGTTAGAGTGCCCCCCCCCCCCCCGAATTTTATATATACACTTGTATGTATGTACTGTATATATTCAATATACCACATTTTATAACGACTTTGGGTAGGTTGTGGGGTGTGCACCGATCTATCCTGAGGCATACTGGTGAAGCCACTTATTTTATTCATATTTATATCCAGGTGTCACACAGTTTTGTGCGTGGCAGATTGTGATGCCATTTTATTTTTTTGAGCCAAAGCCAGAAGTGGGATGGAAGGGAATGACTTGCTGCTCGATCTACCTCTGGATTTAGCTCAAGAACTGCCGAAAAAGCAGTGTGTCACGCCACCCTTAGGGTCCATTCACACGTCCACAATTTCGTTCCGCATTTTGCGGAACGGAATTGCGGACCCATTCATTTCTATGGGGCAGCACGATCCCCCCTTCCGGGTCCGCAATTCCGATCCCCCCCCCCCAAAAAAAATAGAACATGTCCTATTATTGTCCGCAATTGCGGACAAGAAAAGGCATTTTCTATTAAGTGCCAGCGATGTGCGGTCCGCAAAATGCGGAACGCACATCGCCGATGTCAGTGTTATGCGGATCCGTGGATCTGCAAAACACACACGGACGTGTGAATGGAGCCTTAGGCCCTGTTCACACAGTTTTATGCCAAAAACCTGCCGGCAGCAGCGCTAAGCCTGATGCCCATTTCTTTTCCCAAAGGGAATCCATGTTGCACATCATAATGCCACAGTTTATAGCCGTGACTGTGCCAAGAAAGGACATGACTGTTCTTAAAGGGGTTGTCCGAGCTTTTACTATTGATGCCCTATCCTCTGGATACATCATCAGTATCAGATTGGCAGGGGTAGACGCCCGGCACCCCCACCGATCAGCTGTAGGAGGAGACTGCGGGCATAGTGTGCACGTGCCGTTTCCTTTCTATCTTCCTGTACGCTGTTGCAGTCTATGGTCTTTGCCGTAGACAGCAGCAGGAAGTGACACGGGACACAGCTCGCCGTCTCCTCACACAGCTGATTGGGTGGGGTGTTGGACCCCCACCGATCTGATATCGATGACCGATAGGTCATCAATAGTAAAAGTCCGGATGACCCCTTTAAGGCACTGTCCAGGTAGATGCCGTTGGAAACCAAGGAGGGTGTCCCCTTGTGATTTAATGGGACCAAATTGTGTGGCTTCATGGCATTCACATTGAAAAACTGCACCTCTGTAAAATCTGTGCGAACAAAGCCTTGCAGTACTATATGTGCAGCTTATCAAACAATGGAGGATTAATAGGAATCCTCCTTGATGGCCAAAAAAAATAAAAAATTTGATGATACATTCCCCTTAAAATGAAAAAAAATGTACTCCTCAAAGGAACCATCATCAAACTGAAGGTAGCAGTGCACTTGTTGCTTTAGGTCACCTGCACCATATTGGCATTCCACCAGCTATGGAGTTTATCCATTTCTTTTAGGACATGATAAAGTAGACGTTTATACAGTATGTGTGAACAAAGTTTTATGGTTTAAAAAAAATAACAGGTAAGTGGTCGTGTGTATTAGAGCCTCATAGATATGGCAAGGTATCATACAAATGCTGAAGACCCCCAGCCTGGCATACTTCAATCTTTTGCTTACGGGCTTAGTTCCACATTAGGTTTCAAGAGGGAAGAACATATTTCCTCCAAAAGAAAACAAGTTTCTCTGGTGGATGTCTTGTAAGACAAACCATGATGTGTATGAAAGGGAAAAGTAATAGTCATTCTTCACTGGAAAAGAGAATTGCTTCAAGAGTCCCCAGTGGTGCACACCTGCAAAGTCCATGTCCCAGGCCTACTTCCTGTCTGGAAAGACTTGATCGTGGTCTGGTCACAACCAGTGTATCCGTCCGGCCTTTACCAGGATTCACCGATCCAATGAGCGCTTCTGAGCGGCTTCACAGCAGGCATTCCGGAGAAGATTGATCACGGAGCGCGGGTCGTCACTCTTCATAATGGCACTTCCAGACACAATCATATTAGCGCCAGCCTGTCAGATTAAACAACAAAACTCAATTACATTTAGTCATTTCCATAGATACTTCAGCAGCTAAGCAAGAGTTCTCATCAGGTATATTTAAAAGGGTTATCCGGTAATTTGATATTGAAAGGCCATCAGTATCATCTGCAGGGGTCCGAATCCCAGCCCCCCTTTCCCCCAGTCAGCTGTTCGAAGATGCCGTGTCGCTCCAGAAGCACTTAGGCCTCTTCCTAGGCCAGGGGTAGGAAAACTCCGGCCCGCGAGATCATTTCATATGGCCCCTGGCTACCTGCCAGAGCATTAGCCGATTGCCGGCTATACACTAATAATACCATTGGCACATTTCTGTTATCCCTGAGAATATAGGCAGCTGGAATGTTGTATGGCCCGCGAACGATGTTCAGCGTACAAGGTTCGGGTTATCTTAGAATTCTTTTATGGATTCAGCTACCACGGACCATAACTTATGGTCCGTGGTACTGGAATCCATAACTGAATTCTTAGGTATTCCGAAATTGAAACAAGTTCGCTCATCCCTTCTGTCCTAAGCCATTGATGTCACCCTTCATAGTTCACATGACCTAGCAGAGGCTCAGTCTCATTCAGTCTCAGCTTTGAGGAGGAGGACCACAGCGCTCAATGGAGCTCCGGTGATCGGCGTGGATGCTGGGAGCCCAACTCCCACCAATCTGATATTGACAGCCTAACCTAAGGATAGGGAATCAATATCAAATTCCCAGATAACCTCTTTCATTTTGGAACATATTATCTATTACACATCTAGACGCCAGAAGGAACAACTCCTATTCTTGTGGGCTTCAGACACATGGTAAAATGGATGACCGTACACTACTACAGCAGAGAAAAGGGGTGAGCACCAGCAGTTCCCACAGGCAATAACAGGAGCAGTCACCACCTTGCTGGGCTAGCTAGGGTGTTTATGGCATTTTCATATACCGTTAGAGTTGTTGCGATACCAATTTTTTGATTCGGTTTCGATACCATGAAAAAGTATTGCGATACTCGATACCATTCGATACCACGCGAAAAAAATAAACAAAAAAAGCCACGTGCATTCCTCATTTTTAAAAATTGCATCCCCCACAAGGTCATAAGACCCCGGGGGGGACATTTAACTTCACTTTTTTTTTCACTATTGATTTCTCCTGTAACTGGGGCTGACATAGTAGCCCCAGTTACAGGGGAAATACACCCCCTAGAGAGGCTGTACAGCACTATACAACGCTGTACAACCTCAGTGCAGGGCTGACTGTGGTCTATGGAAGACCCGACAGCTCCTGCACTCTCCCGGACCCGGTGGTTACATGATCACCGGGGCAGGACAGGGCATAGCGCTTCCTGATCTGTATACACAGCGCTCATTGAGTGCTGTGTCTACAGCGATCTAGAAGGCAGGGACACCTGGGAACTGTCCCTGCTTTCTCTCTGGGGTGTCCTGCTGTCACTGACAGTGGGCAACCCGTTCTGCAGCTGCAAGATTAGCGTGCAGCTGCCATCTCTAAAAGCATGTGAAGTGGTGAAGTGAAGCCCCCGCCGATTCCCAGGTTTGCCTCAGAAAGCTATCTGCTTTCCTGTCCATAGCGTCCTTAAGCTGCTCTAGATCATCAAAAGGCAAAGACGAACTGGGCGAAACCTTAGCAATTGGCACATCAATCTTAGGTGCGCGGTCCCAGAGTATTGAATTTGCGCTTTACCGACGAGGGAATAAAACTGCGCTTATCCAGATTTTTCCACTTGTTTGTTATTATTGCTGCCGCATTCTTGTGAATGAAACTCTTTTCTACCTTCCAACCCCTCAAACATTACTTCCTGTACTGATCTCACTTCCTTGGGGTTCTCAATATTCATTGTAGCTCTAAGTTGATCAACGTCCTGAATGGGGGAAGAACGGCCTACCACCCCTATCCTCCTCCGAGGACAAGTCGAATAGAACTTCCCCACTTTCTACCGCCAAGGTATTTTCATCTGAACTAGAGACGTCTGAATAATCCTGCGCAGATGGAGATCTGCCTTTCAGGGCTCCAGATGGCGACAATGCGACTTAGAATTTACAAATGGCAACAAGACTTTTTAGTCTTGTCGACATTTGCGACTAGACCCTCCGCCGCGGCAGCTCTGCCGTTGAACAGCGGCGGGGCACCGGAGATGATAGTTCTCTGCCCAGCCGCCGATGTTCTTCACTTCTTCTCAGCAGCGCAGTGGAGGAGTCTCTCCCTCCCCCTGTGCTGCTGCCGCCGCCAGTAAGAAGAGCACTGTGCCACCAATGTTTCTTATACTGGGGGGGCGCACTGTGCCACCAATGTTTCTTATACTGGGGGGGCGCACTGTGCCACCAATGTTTCTTATACTGGGGGGGCGCACTGTGCCACCAATGTTTCTTATACTGGGGGGGCGCACTGTGCCACCAATGTTTCTTATACTGGGGGGGCGCACTGTGCCACCAATGTTTCTTATACTGGGGGGGCGCACTGTGCCACCAATGTTTCTTATACTGGGGGGGCGCACTGTGCCACCAATGTTTCTTATACTGGGGGGGGCGCACTGTGCCACCAATGTTTCTTATACTGGGGGGGGCGCACTGTGCCACCAATGTTTCTTATACTGGGGGGGGCGCACTGTGCCACCAATGTTTCTTATACTGGGGGGGGCGCACTGTGCCACCAATGTTTCTTATACTGGGGGGGGCGCACTGTGCCACCAATGTTTCTTATACTGGGGGGGGCGCACTGTGCCACCAATGTTTCTTATACTGGGGGGGCGCACTGTGCCACCAATGTTTCTTATACTGGGGGGGCGCACTGTGCCACCAATGTTTCTTATACTGGGGGGGCGCACTGTGCCACCAATGTTTCTTATACTGGGGGGGCGCACTGTGCCACCAATGTTTCTTATACTGGGGGGGCGCACTGTGCCACCAATGTTTCTTATATTGGGGGCGGCGCACTGCCCCACTAATGTTTATTATACTGGGGTGTTGGGAGGGCGCACTGCACCACCAATGTTTATTGTACTGGGGTGTATATAATGTTTATTATATTGATCTTCTACTATGCATTCTGTATTAAAGAATTCTATTATTTTCCCTTCTAACCATAGAAGAATAATACAGTGAATAGACTTTCATCCTAGCAACCATGCGCGAAAATCGCACCGCATCTGCACTTGCTTGCGATTTTTACGCAGCCCCATTAACTTCTATGGGGCCTTCGTTGCGTGAAAAACGCACAACATAGAGCATGCTGCGATTTTCACGCAACGCACAAGTGACGCGTGAAAATCACCGCTCATGTGCACAGCCCCATAGAAGTGAATGGGTCCGGATTTAGTGCGGGTGCATTCCGGTATTTTGGATGCCGGATCTGGCACTAATACTTTCCTATAGGGAAAAATGCTGGCATTCAGGCAAATCTTCTGTATTTTTCGCCGGAAGATAAAACCGTAGCATGCTGCGGTTTTATCTTTTGCCTGATCAGTCAAAATGACTGAACTGAAGACATCCTGAACGGATTGCTCTCCATTCAAAATGCATGGGGATATGCCTGATCAGTTCTTTTCTGGTATAGAGCCCCTGTGACGGAACTCTATGCCGGAAAAGAAAAACGCTAGTGTGAAAGTACCCTAAAATATTAAGTTTAAATCCCCCCTTTCCTAATTTTAAATATAAAATATATAAACAATAAATAAACATATTACATAGCGCTGTCCAAACTATTAAATTATAAAAAAATATCTCCTATGCGGTGAGCATTCGCCATTTTTTAGTCACCTTGTCACCCCAAAAATATAGGATAGGACTATTCTATTATGGGCCCAACATTTCATAAAATGCGAAATGCACGCAGCTTTTTTTGGTGTTTTTTTTTTTGCTCGCAGTATTGAGCATCGCAATACTTTTTTATGGTGACGAAAGCGAATCAAAATTTTGGTATCAAAACAACCCTACGCCGATCTCATCAGCGTAGCGTTGTCACAATACCAAAATTTTTATTCGGTTTCGATTTGGCGACTAAAAATTTGATTTGGCTCCTAAATTTTTCAGTTCAGGAGCCAATGGCTACTAGGTATTTTTTTTAGTCTGGAGCACTGCCTTTGCTTTTATAGGCCTCTTTTTTAGATTAAATTAAATACACAGGGGAAAATTTATCAAACTGGTGTAAAGGTTTAGTTGCCCATAGCAGCCAATCAGATTCCTTCTTTCATTATCAAAAGGAGCTCTGAAAAATGAAGGGTGGAATCTGATTGGCTGCTATCGGCCACTAGGCCAGTTTTCCTTTACACCAATTTGATAAATCTCCCTCACAGAGAACTAAAGGTTTAAAAAAAAAAAATCTCTATAATACTAACCTCTGCACAGCGGTGAATATTGTCTGGTCCAACTCCCCCATCCACCTCTATGTCAAGCGATGGAAACTGTGATCTTAACCACTGCACCTATAAATTTAGAAAGGAATATTATAAATGAAGATCAATCTGTTACAACAAGACACAGGGCCGACTGGAAAACAGCGCTGGCAGCATTTCAGGACGCACGCGGTATTGCAGGCTTTTTATGTTTCAGTATGCACGAAATTTCTACACCATGCATCAGGCAGAAATGATAGACCGTTATTAGAAAAATCTTCTCTACCCCATTTCTTTGACGCCAACAGTCCCAGTTCCCATTGTTTTATAACTTTACAGTCTCTTTAACCCTTTCAGGGCACATCCTAATTTTTTCAGTTTTCCTCCCTCGCCTTCCAAGAGCCATTTTTATTAAATTTTTTTGTTTACTGTTCACATAGCCGCAAAAACGTTTGTTTTTTGCTGGGCAAGTTGTATTACAGCGTTGACGAAGCAGAGCCAAACGGATCCGTCCTGGCACACAATGTAAGTCAATGGGGACGGACCCGTTTTCACTGACAATCTGGCACAACAGAAAACAGATTCGTCCCCTATTGACTTTCAATGGTGTTGCAGACATATCCGTCATGGCTATAGAAGACATAATACAACCGGATCCATTCATGACTGATGCATGCGGTTGGATTATTGTAACGTAAGCGTTTTTGCAGATCCATGACAGATCCGCAAAAACCGCTAGTGTGAAAGTAGCCTTAGGGGACTTGAAAATGCGATCTGGTTGCTTGTGCTTTTTGCTTCCTGTACTGCGCTGAGGTGCAGGTACAGGACATACAGTGCTTCCTTGTTCTTTACCAGCACAGGAACAGTACAGGAAACTAGTGCCATCCTGGAAAAGCAGCGACTGTTCACACAGCTACCCTACCGAGTGTATGGCATTACTGTAATTTAGCAGCAAAGTGACCAACCCCTTCAAAGGAGTTGTCTGGGCTACAGATATTGATGAATTATGCTCAGGATTGGTCACCACTGTCAGATTGCTGGTACCCAGCATCCACGGGGCCAGAAACTATACCATGTAAGGAACTGGAAGCAGGCAGCTCCGTACACCATGTAGTGGCAGTGATGGGTACTACAGCTTAGCTTACATTTAATGGGAGCTGAGCTGCAGTACCCCTCAGCCGGAAACCGATGATTGTTGGTGTCGGACCCCCACAGATCTGGCACACATCATCAATATCTATCATCTACCAGATGAAGTCGTACTTCCAACATATATGCGCACAGAAATGCTACCGTTCATCCTGGGAACTCCAGGCACAAGCTACTAAAATCCCAGTGATCATTCACCTACATGTGTGTGCTTGTGGGACCAAGAATTGCTCAATGTCCCAACTTTCCCAATTCTGAAAGTTGAAGGAGAAACCAGTGTTGTTGCACCTCCTGTCTGCATACTACTGAAGGCGCATAAGATGGCGGCTGAGCAGTCTGCTACGCCACTCAGATATTACAAACATACACATAAGAAGTGAAACTCACCTCACCGATTCCCCTCCATGCTTCCCTGGTCTCTAATAAGATATTTACAGGAGCAGGCAATTATCGGGAATAAAACATTCCTTCCTGATAATTGCCTGCTCGTCAGAGGAGGTGAGAGCTGCATTTACATGATGTAATCACCTCTGCTGTGTGGGACAAGGAATGTGTCAGCATAGACCATTACTTCACCCGATGGACAAACAGTCCGCAGCACCTTTACAGGGGCCTATTATTGGGGACTAGCGTTCGTATGAACGTTTATTACCAAGAACCTGCCTGAAAATAGTCCTGTATTGTAAAGGGATCTTAAAAAGGTTCTCCGGGAATAATACGGTTTTTGAAAGTGCCAATAGCCCGTCTCTCTAATTAGAACAGTTATACTTCTCTACTCCCCACCGCTCCAGTGTGTCTATGCTTCAGCAGTCCTGTGGCCATAAGCAGCACATCAACACTGAAGGCGGTGACTGGCTGGAGCTGTGCATGTCACCAGGGACTGGTACAATGTATGAACTGGAGCCAGGGTAGAGTACCCATGCGGCAAGGAGCAGATGAGTATGAATCTTCTGTTTAGAGAGGCAGGCTGCTGGCACATCTCAAACATCAGTATTCCTTGTCCCTCTCTACACACAGAAAACGAGCGATCAGCCAATCACTGGCATTTTACTGACTGGTCAACCCCGTTAATTGAAGAATTTTGCCATTAAACACGGAGGAACAGAAGAATCTCTTCCAGTCTAATATTTTAAGCTGACTTTGTATATTTACCCTTACGGCAACCAGTTGCAATGTCCACACTAAGTAATCACTTACCTTGGGCATCATGTCTTCCATGAACTTCTGTCCACCAAAACCGGGTTCCACAGTCATCACCAGAGCCATATCAATCTGATTTGCCCATGGTGCGAGATATTCCACTGTGGTGTTCGGTTTAATACCAAGGCCCACCTGTAAAAAAAAAAAAAAAAAGAGTAACGTTAGGACCAAAACTGCCCTTCTGACTCCAATATTTCCACTTTCACAAATCTGCCCCCCCACCTTCCCACCAAAGAGAAAATGACAGTTGTGGATGCAGTCCCTCTGTTTTGTTGCATAAGATTACGGCACATCTCACACCTGCACAGCAGCCCCTGAACCGCGCTGTGTGAATGGGGTTTCAGAACGATAATTTCTGGACACTACAGCAATTTACAGTAGTTGCAAAAATGATATGGTGAATTATATATTATATAGCGAAGCCTCCTTTTTTAACCCAAGGACATACTTCCACTACATATGCAAAAGTAAGCTCTAGCTAACCCGTACCTTTTTATACCGGATGTGCCCAGCCGATTCCCGACCTTTTGCAATCCACAAAGTAAAAACCAGAACCGCTCTTAACCTCTTCAGGACACATGACGTACCGGTACGCCATGTGTTGTTCCGATCACTGCTGCCTGTCATACATTTTTCACCCCCCCTGCACCCCTGAATATGATTTTATGGCGGTGGGAGGTGCAGGGGATGGGAGGTTGAAGGTGGTGCGGGCGGTGCGGCAGGCGGGATCACGATCCCTCGCCCGCCTCCCCTTGAATAATTGTTGGTGGCCAGTGGGTATACCCGGGTGTCAGCACATTGCTGACACCCTGGTATAAACGGCTGACATCTGTGATGCAATGTCAGCCGTTTGACCCTTTCCATACCGCGGTCCGAAGAGTAGAGGTTAACAGTCAGGGAGCTCCCTCCCTCTCCCATTGGAGGGATGCTGTGCCTTTGCAGCCCCCGGACAGGATGGGGTGACAGAGGCAGGGAGCCCCCCTCCTTACCCTTCCCAGTCTGCGCAGTTGTGGCCACAACTGAGCAGACGGGGAAGGTTCCCATGGCAACAGGACGCCTTCTCAGGCATCCTGCTGTCCATGGTGCTGAACAGATCTGTGCTAAAGGCATAGATCTGTTCAGACAAAGTAAAATACAGTACAAAACACTATATAGTGTACTGTACTGTATTATACAGACATCAGACCCACTGGATCTTCAAGAACCAAGTGGGTCTGGGTCTAAAAAAAAGTGAAAAAAAAGTAAAACTCAAAAAACACATTTATCACTGATTAAAAATGAAAAAAATAAAATTCCCTACACGTTTGGTATTGCCGCGTCCGTAACGACCTGATCTATAAAACGGTCATGTTACTTTACCCGAACAGTGAACGCCATAAAAATAAAAAATAAAAAACTATGATGAAATTGAAATCCCTATAATCCGGATACTTATCTACAATTATAGGGGATACATTGATATTTTGCAACTTATAGTGCTGCTAACCCTCGCTGCATAGACTGCACCATTAACCCCTTGTGGACTAGCAATCTTTTTTTTGGGGCATTGAGGACTGGAATACACTGGTCTGCTATGGCTAAAGTGTGAGGACAACCATAGTAATCCTCAATCTGCAAATCAGTGACATTATTAGGAGTTCTCTGAACAGTTGTCCCAACACAAGACTACATATATTTCTATTCATTAGTGTTTTATTAATTAGTGTTTATCTAGTGTCTTATCTAGAGTTTTATCCATTTTGATTAGATTGTGTATGTCACCATATTGGCGCCTTTTATAAATTGTGATAGAAATTTGTGATTTAATGTGGATGAAATTGTAATTTTTAAATATATATGTGATTGATCGAATAAATCCATTATATTACAACTCTAATACTATATCGAATATCCATTGGTTCCAGATAGTCGAGTGCCCCAAAAAAGTCGCATGTACGCGAAAATTGGAACAATCAAATCGTCATCTCATCCCGCAAAAATCATACCCTACCCAAGATAATCGCCCAAAAACTGAAAAAACTATGGCTCTTAGGCTATGGAAACACTAAAACATGATTTTTTTTGTTTCAAAAATGAAATCATTGTGTAAAACTTACATAAATAAAAAAAATAAGTATACATATTAGGTATCGCCGCGTCCGTGACAACCTGCTCTATAAAATTACCACATGATCTAACCTATCAGATGAATGTTGTAAATAACAAAAACAAAAAAAAGGTGCCAAAAAAGCTATTTCTTGTTACCTTGCCGCACAAAAAGTGTAATAAAGAGCAACCAAAAATCATATGTACCCTAAACTAGTACCAACAAAACTGCAACCCTATCCGTAGTTTCTAAAATGGGGTCACTTTTTTGGAGTTTCTACTCTAGGGGTGCATCAGGGGGGCTTCAAATGGGACATGGTGTAAATAAACCAGTCCAGCAAAATCTGCCTTCCAAAAAACGTATGGCATTCCTTTCCTTCTGCGCCCTGCCGTGTGCCCGTACAGCAGTTTACGACCACATATGGGGTGTTTCTGTAAACTACAGAATCAGGGCCATAAATAATGAGTTTTGTTTGGCTGTTAACCCTTGCTTTGTAACTGGAAAAAAAATATAAAAATGGAAAATCTGCCAAAAAAGTGAAATTTTGAAATTGTATCTCTATTTTCCATTAAATCTTGTGCAACACCTAAAGGGTTAACGACGTTTGTAAAATCAGTTTTTGAATACCTTGAGGGGTGTAGTTTCTTAGATGGGGTCACTTTTATGGAGTTTCTACTCTAGGGGTGCATCAGGGGGCTTCAAATGGGACATGGTGTCAAAAAAACAGTCCAGCAAAATCTGCCTTCCAAAAACCATACGGCGCACCTTTCACTCTACGCCCTACTGTGTGCCCGTACAGTAGTTTACGGCCACATATGGTGTGTTTCTGTAAATGGCAGAGTCAGGGCAATAAAGATACAGTCTTGTTTGGCTGTTAACCCTTGCTTTGTTAGTGGAAAAAAATGGGTTAAAATTGAAAATTAGGCAAAAATATTGAAATTCTCAAATTTCATCCCCATTTGCCAATAACTCTTGTACAACACCTAAAGGGTTAACAAAGTTTTTAAAATCAGTTTTGAATACCTTGAGAAGTGTAGTTTATAGAATGGGGTCATTTTTGGGTGGTTTCTATTATGTAAGCCTCGCAAAGTGACTTCAGACCTGTAGTGGTCCCTAAAAATTGTTTTATTGTAAATTTCAGAAAAATTTCAAGATTTGCTTCTAAACTTCTAAGCCTTGTAACATCCCCAAAAAATAAAATATCATTCCCAAAATAATTCAAACATGAAGTAGACATATGGGGAATGTAAAGTCATCACAATTTTTGGTGGTATTACTATGTATTACAGAAGTAGAGAAACTGAAACTTTGAAATTTGCAAATTTTTCCAAATTTTTGGTAAATTCTGTATTTTTTCATGCAAAAAAATAAATAAAAATTTTGGACTTCATTTTACCAGTGTCATGAAGTACAATATGTGACGAAAAAACTCTCAGAATGGCCTGGATAAGTCAAAGCGTTTTAAAGTTATCAGCACTTAAAGTGACATTGGTCAGATTTGCAAAAAATGGCCAAGTCCAGAAGGTGAAATAAGGCTGTGTCCCTAAGGGGTTAAAAGCTGTGACGATCCTTTATTCTTGAGTACAGCAAGCACATACAAATAATCACGGAACCCAGACTGTAAACGCCTTTTGGACAAACTACATTTCCTTAATCATTACACAACGCATAATGATTAAGGACACGTAGTTTGTCCAAAACGGGTTTACACTCGGGGCGATTGTTTGTACGTGCTTGCTGTACTCAAGAATAAAGGATCGTCACAGCTTTTAAGAACAGTGCTGGTTTTTACTTTGTGGATTACTTCCACTACACCGAGAAAACTAAACACAGCCCATATACACAAACCTACTAACTACCACCTCTAGCTACACTTACCTTCATGCCATTTTCTCGGATCTCTTTAATCAGGGCTCCAGGGTTTTCCGTGGCTTCTAGATGGAATGTGTATTGGTTGGCACCCGCAGCTGCCATGGGTTTAACCCACTGTTCCGGTTTAGCAACCATCATGTGCATATCTGGGGTGGAAAAGAGAAAAACCATACACATGAAAACAATAAAAAGGATATACATCTCACATCTCCGTCAGAGATGGTCTGGTTGCATGACTTGGCACAAACGCTGGCTGACGGCCGGACAGAGTTTTTGTCACTACACACTAGGAAGTAGGGGGAGCAAGGGTGCACAGAACTGCTTGGGCCCACCCCGGGTGCACTTAACGGCTAGTTTGCAGACGTATTAAAAGTACTTTTTCTCCAGAATGAAGCAATGGATCACTAGGTGAAAGATATTGCATTCACATCATCTAGCCCTACAAGGCATTGTGCCTAGTTTAACAGTGAATTTTCGGGTGACAGACTCCCTTTAACCTCTACAGACCCATCGTCGTACATGTGAACAGAGCTTAGCCCCGCCCAGGCCATTGATACTAGTCGTGACGTCACTGGGCCTGTGGTAAACAGAGAGAAGGCCACGACGCCACTGCCTTCTGAAACAGCTGATCGGCGGGGGTCCCAGGTGTCGGACCCTCGGAGATCAGATGCCTGCTTCTTTTAGCAGACACCGAAAGGGACAATTAACCCCTTAGATGCCGTGGGCAATCCTGACCACGGCATCTGAGCACACTGAAACTGAAAGTGCGCACTTTCAGTTGTGCTCCGGCTCCACCGTGCGGCGATCGGAGGAGCCGGAGTGTGTATGCAGCAGCCCCTGTCTTTATGAACGACAGGAGGCTGCTGCATAGTATTTTCTATGGAGCCCTTGCCTGAAATAGGGCTCCATAGGAAACAAGCAATTTTCTCATAGACTCCAATGCTAGTGCATTGGAGTCTATGAAAATAGCAATCTAATGATTGCATGTTATAGTTCCCTATGGGAACTATAAAAAAAAAAAAAAAAAGAAGAAGAAGTGTAAAAATAAATAAACAAAAACATAAAAATTCAAATCGCTCCTCTTTTCCCAAAATAAAAGAACTAAAAAAATAAATGCAATATTAAATGGTGGCGTTGGAAAGTACAACTTGTCCCGGAAATAACAAGCCCTATGGCTATGTGAACAAACAAACAAAAAAAGTTATGGCTCTGGGAAGGCATGGAGCGCAAAAAAAAAAAAAAGAAAAATTATAAATAAATAACTCTGGGCCTTAAAGGGTTAAAGTGGTTTCTCAGATTACAGATATCCTTCAATATCAGATCAGAGGAGAGAAAACAGTGAGCGAGCCACTACAGGACCAGGGACTACAGACGAAGGAAAAAGTTACATTAGGCATTACCAAAAAATGGGTCATTTCCTAGATGCTTTCGGAGGCACTCCACCACAGGATGACCAAACGTGATATTAGGAACAAAATGCCTGCAACAAGAGGAATAAGACACAAATTAGATGCTGAAGACGAGCACATGTACCTGGTGTCACCAGGCCGCAGTGTGCCTTTAGGAGCCGTCCAGGACCCAGCGTGTAGGTTTCTTTTATGTAGCCAGGCAGTAAGGCTATGTTCTCATTGTATTTTTGGCCTCTATCTAATATATAAAGCTGTGTCTGTGTGTCCTGGGAAGGTTTTAGACCAGGTCTCAGCTCTCTAGCACGTACCGTTCCTGAGATATTCCCCAAAAATGCTAATATGGCACATCACATGACCTACATTAGCCAATAGAAGCCTGCAGGTCTTTCTCTTCATATCCCAACTTCCATACACACGGTCACATGTCCCTTATCAGCCAATAGAAGCTCGCAGGCCCTTAGTCTCCACATACACAGAGTTTTACACCAGGTTTCCATAACAACCCAGCCATTTTTCTTCACTGTTGCAGGTCAGCATTAAAAGGGGCAGGGCACTGTGGAGGTCACAGTTCAGGGGCAGGTAGGGTAGCCATTCAGGCCACCCTCAAAAGACAGACTGAAAAACCCCGCCCCCAATTGCGGACAAGATTAGGCATTTTCTATAGTGCCGGCCCTCAGGATGCATCAGGATGTCTTCTGTTCAGTCTTTTTGACTGATCAGGCTTTTCAGAAAACCGTAGCATGCAGTATTTTTACCTCCAGCCAAAAATCCTGAACACTTTGACTGAACGCCGGATCCAGCCTTTTTCCTATTGACTTGCATTAACGCCGGATCCAGCGCCATGTGTTCAGTCAAAACGGATCCGGCTTTTGCATGTTAAACCCGAAAAATAGGAAAAAAAAGTTAAAAGTCCATGAATGGCGGATCCGTTTTTTCCAATGCATTTTTCCATTGTGATCAAAATCCTGATCAGGATTCAAATGTAATCAGTTTTCACACGTTTTTCCGGATCCGGCGGGCAGTTCCGGTGTCGGAATTGAACGCCGGATTCAAACAACGCTAGTGTGAAAGTAGCCTTAGCCATTGATGATTTAGATTCGGCGTATTGTTATTAGTCTGACCTCTAGTGGTTCTTTTTGAGTTCGACAGGTTCATATTCACTAAAATGGTCAAATTTATTTGTGCGTGAAAAAAGTCGCATCTTTGCTGAGAAAATTCCCAAATGAAATGAAGTAATCTAGAAACAGCGCAAATAGTGTCATACAGAAAGTACCCGGTCACAGTCTATATACAATGCCGTGCTACCGCCACATGACTGCAGGAACTACGCCGCCATACATCCTAAGATATTAGGGAAGAAACTGTGCTTTATTAATGACAGCAATGGGTTAAAAGGGCGTTCATGATTTATTTCCATTGCGGACAAATGTTTCCCTTGTTCGTGACCTAGTACAGAAGAACGCACACAGCTGTACAGTCCTGCGCCCATACAGGACACAACAATCCTATTCCCATTATATGACAGTAGAATAACATTGTGACCGTATCGCACCAGGAACCCCTGAAAAATGGTCCCAATCCTGGGGAACGCCTAAAATCAACATACATGAGTGATTCGCTCAAAATTCAATTTGGGTCCAAGTCAACGCAAATTGAAATTGTTCCAATTGGCCTGAAAATCTGTGTATGGCACTCTGAGATCTCCTCGTACCTATTCTCCCTTTTTTTTCTCTCACTCTCCAAAATGGAATCAAAAATTCGGATCCACCTCGAATTTCTGATTTGTTTGGAATCGATTTGCACATCTCTAATAAGCAATATCATATCATAAAGGTTATAGAGCGCCACCTAGTGTACATCCGCAGAGCTCAAACACTCACTGTGGATCTTGTGTGCGTTCACCTGTATGTGGGTGGTCTTAGGACGCCTTCACATGCAGCAGATCCTGTTGCAGAAATTTTCTGCAATTGATAATCAGAACCATTCATCTGAACAAGGGTGTAATTGGCAGCAAGCGCGTGGCTTCTGAAGGGAATCGATTATCAGAAGCTGAACATGTCTGCAACAAAACCTGCAGCGTGTGAAGGCAGCCACACTACAAGTGAATGTCCGGCCAGGTGCAGTACGTCTGATATCCTCCAGGGGGCAGACCACAAGTCAGCTCGGGCTGCGCTTACTTTTTCTAAGGACTTGTTACCCCCCCGACTGATCTGCATTGTGATGATCTGATAACCGACAGTGACCAGTCTGTCGGCCGATCACATCTATGAAAAACGCAATGGTTTAATAACCAGAAAGCAAGGAGCCATTCACACTTCTAGAACCAGATATTTCAAAACCGCACTTAAAGTCGCACATGGTCAAGCGTTACCCACGGGCACCCCGGTAACACACAGAGGTCTCTCACCCGTCCATGACATCCAGGTGCAGGTAGTCGGCCCCGCATTGCAGCATGCGCTCGCACTCCGCCGCCAGGCGAGACAGGTCGCTGTTCAGAATGGACGGACCGACCTTACAGCCAGACGACATGATGACAGAGTGGCTACTACCGCAAGAACGACCCCACGTGCTCCCGGTGGCCGCGAGGGATTGTGGGAGCTGTAGTCACAGCTCCTGCGCGGTGCGGGCAGACGGTGAGGTAGAGGACTACATTTCCCGTCATGCCAAACTCTGGTCTACGTCACGTGCACGGCTGGTGTGCGCTCTGGAGAGTAGGGGAGTGAGGCTGCGTGTGCTCACACTGCCAGTATGTGTAGTGTACACCGGTCTATGTTCCCAGCCTCTCCTCAGGCTTCTCATTACATATAGGAACAAGTCTGTGGGATCCCTGTGCATTCAGCCACATTAGTGCAGAGATGGGCGCTGGGACTAGTGGTGGGGGATGGTTCCCATTTGGACTTTTTAACCCAAATTTCCCTGCCCTGGGCCCCATAGCAGTCGCATGGTCTGCCGCTACGGTAGTTACGCCCCTGTGTTTCGGTTATGAATATAATTTTGGTGCGTTTTACTCCGAGTATGAATTAGGGAGCGTTCACATAACCGTTTAATTTTCTGTTCTTCTGATCTGTCAGAAAAATAAAGAAAAAAATCCTTTTTTCAGATCGGCTGCTCCGTTCCCCCGCTGTACCCCCAGTTCTCCTTTGCAGCCCTGTATGCTAATCAATAGCATCGGTACAGGGAGGAGTAGACGGTGGGGTTGCTCGAGGGGCGTCACCTTCTTCCTGTGAGGCTCTCCGCTGTGATTGGGCAGCTCACAGCCAGAGAAGGTGACGCCCCTTGAGAAACCCCGCCATCTCCTCCTCCCTGTACCGATGCTATTAATTAATATACAGGGCAGCAAAAGTGAATGAGGGGCACAGCGGGGAACGGCGCAGCCGATCTAAAAAATAATTAGTGCGGAGACATCTACTGATCATGCCCTACACTGTCAGGTACTAATACTGTAATGTCAGGACCAGTGAAAGGTCCTCTTTAAAGGGGTTATCCAGGAAATGATAATGATGACTTATCCTCAGAATAGGGGTCCAAGTCCCAGCATCCCCACGATCAGCTGTTTCAGGGAGCCGCCACTCTCACCGGAACTCTGGTGAGCGCGGCTAGGGTTGCCACCCGGCCGGTATCTCACTGGCAAGGCCGGTAATTTAGTGGTCCTGCCCGTGCCAGTATGTATTTTCCAGTGCGGACCGCTACTAATGAGCGCATTAGTGCAGTCTTCACTTGCCCTCCCCCGTGTTAATAAAAAAAAAAAAAAAGCACTCACCTCCTCCATTTCCTCGTGCTGCTGACTGGATGTGCAGGACAGGAACTTCGAGACATCATCACGCTGGAGCGCAGGGCACTGATGGGGGCATTATTCTAACTGGGGACACTAATGGGTGGCATTATTCTTCCTGGGGGGCACTAATATGGGTATTATTCTTCTTGGGGGCACTAATGGGGGCATTATTCTTATTAGGGGGCACTAATGGGGGGCATAATTTTTACTGCGGGACACCAATGAAGTCATTATTCTTACTGGGGGGTACTAATGGGGGGCATTAATTCTGGGGTGCACTAATGGGGGCATTAATGTTATTGGGGGCACTAATGTGGACAGTATTAATTCTGGGGGGTGCTAATAGGGGCATTACTATTACTGGGGGCATTATTAATTCTGGGCAGCACTAATAGGGGCATTAATATTACTGGGGGCACTCATATGGACAGTATTAACTCTGAGGGGGCAGTAATGGAGGCATTGATATTATTTGGGGCACTAATGTGGGCATTATTAATTCTAGGGGCACTAATGGAGTCATTAATATTACTAGGAGCCACAGTATGATAGCGACCCTGTGTTAAGCCACGCCCCACAACCACTCCCCCTTTGGGGTTTGGCTTAACTTGTCCGGTAATTTTTTGTTGGGAAAGGTGGCAACCCTAAGCATTGCGGGCTCCCAGCAGATCACCAAGCACAGCGCTGTACATAGTATAGTGGCATGTGCTTGGTATTGCAGCTCAGCCCCATTCACCTCAGTAGGGCTGAGTTGCAGCTAGGCCATGTGACCGATGTTTGGTGACATCACATGACCTAGGAAGAGACGGCGGCACTCACGCAGCACCCAGCCTCTTCTAACCGCTGATCGGCAGATATTATACCCTTGTCTCCTGTGGCAGTAATAGAGAAGAAATCATACCTTGTACATTCATTATGCTGCCAGAACCCATGGCTATTATTAATGTTATACTTCCAATAAGCGTGCCATTGTTGTGCACATAAAGGAGTGGCGTAGGCAAACACTGAGCTGATGCCAGGCAGGGGCACTCCTGCAATATTACCCATGGGTCCCTTTTGTGCTACTTATTTGTAAGGACAAATGCAAATAACGATGGAGTATGACACAGGTCGAGCAAGGTGGCCACCCACGATATTAATATGGCTTGATAAAAAGAGCTCTGGGACTGTACAGCTAAGGAGTCATATGGATTGTGATAGATCATATAGCAGTGATACAGTTCAGGTACAATCAGGAATTGTGCTGCAGGCTATAGTATGGGCTCAGTAAAGGGACTGTAAGGGGGTTGAACTTTCTGGACACTTTGGCCCTGACTTATCATAGTCCAGCGGCAGGTATGCCTGGCTATAATAAATAGGCGCGCTGCCGGACGATGCGCCTGATTTATGAATTGGTGTCCACCTCCGTTATGAATTAGGCACACCATCCTGCAGTCCATGCACCTGAACTGAAATCTACGCCAGCCTCTTCTACTGACCTAGGAGATGATAAATTCGGCCCTGCCCTCGCCATGCCCTCTTATCAGGAAAGTAACGGCACTTGTGCAAAAACTCATGGAGGTGCTCTTCCTTTCATAGGTCACATGACCTAGACACAGCCTAGTCCCATTCAAGTAAATTGGGCTGAGCTCTATCTAATGGATGACTGCAGCACTCACTGGAGCCTCTTCAAGAAGCTGATTAGTGGCAGTGCCAGCTGACGGACCCACACCTTTTACATACTGATGACCTGTCCTGAGGCCAGGACAACCCCTTTAAGATGTTAAGATGAAAAGGGTATTCTCATCGACACATTTATGGCATATCGATAGAATGTTCCATAAATGTGTGATAGCTACTGGTCCCTGTCCCAAGAACGGGGCCCCATCATGCTGTCCATTCACTGTTATGGGACTTCCGCTTAGCTATTTTCAGAGGTCTCACTGCAGTGAACGGACAGGACCCTGCACATGGGCGGCCACCCCTCCATTCCCAGCTATAGGACTTCTGAAGCTAGCTGAGCCAGCTCCCAGCTATTTTTGGAAGTAGAAGTGAATGGACATTCCTCACATGAACATCCCGCATTCCATTCACAGTGGGTCCCCATTTTTGAGAGAGAAGTGAGTCCCATAGATGAGACTCCCACCTATCAGAAATTTATAGCATATTTTATTGATATGCTATAAATGTCAAGATGGAAAACCCCTTTATTCTTAAAGGCTATGTACGCCTTCGGAGGCAGTTTTTGTTTATGATTGCATTTTACTCATTTTGGCTAAAAATCATATCTTCAATTGGCCTTTATTAGATATATTGTTCCGTTCTGTCACAAAGGGTTAACTGTTGTTCTTACTGTGTGAATCCTATTTTCACTTTGAGCCTGGTCATCTAATAACCCTTATCTCTAAACTACTGAGAGGTGATATAAACACTTATTTAAGCCACATTCTTATCAGTAAGATAAGTACTGAGCTATAAGGAGCGTTTATAATGTCAGAGAGCAGAGATAAGGAGCCCGTCATCTCCCCAACTGACGGAAAAGACAGAAAATCCAAAGGCTGCTGCTAGAGCATCTCAGCTCTGTACAGAAAAAAGGACGCCATATTTTTTTTTAATAAAGACCAATAGAAAAAATGATTTTTAGCTCAAAATCAGTACAGTGCAATAATAAAAAAAAGTGTACATAGCCTTTAAGATCTTAGTAATGTGTAAAACACGAAGAGGAAGATTTATCAAGACCGGTGTGTGGTAGCGTATTAAGGCAGTAAGCTCATGAGTGGAATGGGAACACTCTCACCGGTTTGTGTTTCAGTGTGCCTGTCACCATTGTCATCTAGTGAGAAGCTTGCTGGCAAGAAAGGACTTGAGTCTGTACCAGTGGCATTCGCTGGTGACCACCTGGAACACTCCCTGACAGCTCATACTCTCTCTAGCAAAGAGCAGGGCAGAGGGGACCAGCAGCACAGTAAGGCCTAGCTCACATTTCCGTTTTTCACTGACGTGTGCTGTCCGCATTTTCCACACAATGCACACACACCCATTGATTTTAATATGTTTGATCACCCATCATTATTTTTTTACTGAATATAGGTCAATGGGAAAATCACAGAGACTTGCACTGCTTTGGTCCGTGATGTGGAGCAAACATGCCCAATGAAGTCTATTGGTCAGTGAAAATCACGGATACAACCAGAATCGCATCCATGTTTGATCCGTGTTAGGTCCGTTTTTCAGTGAGATGCTTACAGAAATCATTTTCAGCTGAGCAGCATCTGTGTAACACAAATGACACACAGAGGGCAAAAAATGGACACAGATCCTTCACGGATGAAACACGGACTGATTTTTTCAGAGACATTAAACAGACACAAAATGTTTACGAGGCTCCAGAAGGGATGGCTGTGGAGCAAGTGTAATAAGCACCTAATGATGACTACTATTACTATTATGGGGGAAGCAGTGATTAATATGAAGTACATAAGTACATGTGCGTGTTCCTAGGGTCCCTGGCAGATCTCCTAACTCAGGTTTCTTGCTGCAGGACCCCGATACCTGTGTCATAGAGGAACACATTCTGTCATTAATTTCAAAGGTTACAACATTAACGTTTTAAAATAAAGATTTATTATTTCCTCATCACATAGAACATCTTTCAGCTCTTCACAACATAGATCATCTCCGAGATAGAACTTTATATATTATCTTCCTTTCGTATTTCATTTCACTTCTTTTATCAACTCAGCAGACAGTCCAATCCATAATATATTGTATATTTAATATATAATAGACATCTGGTTCTCTGTATGTTTGACCAAGCAAAATAGTTCAAATGGTCCCTATGTGCTAGTGTCCATTCATATGAAGTGATTCTTCATACAGGATGAGTTCCGTGGTACCAGCGCTTTTCACAACCGGCAACATTTCAAGTATCCCATATATTGCACATCAATTAGAATTTCTAGGTTTTTCCATGTTGGACTGGAGTATTTGGGTTATAACAGAGGAATACAATAGTCAACCTCCGGATCTGCAGCATGATATCGTGAGAGAGACACTGGGGGGAATTTACCACATCTGTGCTCCAGATTTCTAACTTTAAAAAGTGGAACAACTTATTTGCGTAAAGAAAAAAAAAAACTGATAAATGACAAATTTTGAATTTTTATACCCCTCGCTCCAGTTTTAAAAAGAGGGTTGAAAAGTGGGCACGGTTAGCCTGTCAAGCTGATTCAAGCCACATTTATCAAATTTAAGGGCGCATTCACACGAACAAGGTTTGGTTCCGCATCCAAGCCGCTTTTTTGGCGGCTCGGATGCGGACCCATTTACTTTAAAGATGCTGCCAGCACACGTTGCTCCATTTCCTGGCCCCGCAAAAGTTATAGATCATGTCCTATTCTTCTCCGTTGAGTGGACAAGAATAGGCATTTCTATATTGGGCCGCCCGTTCGGTTCCTCAAATTACGGAACGCACATGGGCGGCATGCGTGTTTTGCAGATCCGCAATTTGCGGGCCGCAAAACAAGGTACGTTCGTGTGCATGAGCCCTAACTTTGCAAAAAGTCCCAAAAATTCTCAACAATCTTATTCCAGCAAATGGATGGTATAGAAAGTGGAGCAACAGCTCAAGACAGACTTGAAAATGCATTGAATGTATCAATTTAACGTGACTTAAAATTGGCACAAAATACAGATATCGGCCGTGTACCTGCAACAGTAGGAGATGTTCTCGATGAGATCTGTGCAGTCTGCATTATTTGCGGCCCCGTAGAAATTAATAAGTCCATGTGAGGACCTTTGATGACGACACTGCACTCATCACATGGTCCGACACATGGTCCATCACATGATGGACAATGTGATGAGCGCAGTGATGTCACCAAAGGTCCTTTTCCTCCCAGGTCCTCAAAGAAGAAGAAAGAAGACAAGCCGGGCTTCGCGAACAAGTGGATGAGGTGAGTTTAATATATATTTTCTTTAACCCCTCCATCGCTAATTTACTTAGCATTCTGTATTAAGAATGCTATTATTTTCCCTTACAACCATGTTAAAAGGGAAAATAATAAAGATCGGGTCCCCATCCCAATCATCTCCTAGTAAAAATTGCACCGCATCCACACTTGCTTGCGGATGCTTGTGATTTTCATACAGCCCCATTCACTTCTATGGTGCCTGCGTTGCATGAAAAATGCACAATATAGAGCATGCTGCGATTTTCACCCAACGCACAAGTGATGCGTGAAAATTACAGCTCATGTGCACAGCCCCATTTGAGTGAATGGGTTCGGATTCAGTGCATTGCACCCGTGCGGAATTCTCGCCCGTGTGAAAGGGGCCTAAGAATGAACATTGACATTATAATTATTTACCTATGCTGCTATTAGCGAGTACAAATATTACAGTACTCACAATGAACCTGTAGAAGAAAATGTACATTTACAATGAGACAATGCAACAAGAAATATGACAACAGATCTGTCAACAGCAGCTTGTTGAATGTTTCCAATCTGCACAGAGTTAAGCTGAAAAAAACTACTGTAAATGTCAATAAAGTAGTGAAGATCTATTATGCATATGCTAGATATTACCGTACATGTTAGACCTTTAAAGAGGTAAAGACTTTAAAGGCTATGCACACCTTTGGGAGCAATTTTTGTTGTATTATTGCATGTTACTCATTTAGAGCTAAAAATAATTTTTTCAATTGCTCTTCATTAAAAATTGAGAGTCCTTTTCTCTGTAAAAAATTAATTTCTCTAGTAGCAGGATCTGAATTTTCTCTGTGTTCCATAAGACAGCTCACCTGACGGGATCCTTATCTCTGGCCTTATAAACACTCATTATAGCTCAATTTTTATCTTACTGATAAGAATGTGGCTTAAATAAGTGTTTGCGACCTTTTAGTAATTTAGAGATAAGGGTTATTAGATGACCTGCACAAAGTAAAATTAGGATTCACACAGCTAGAAAAACAGTTAACCCTTTGTGACAGAATGGCTGAATATTTTTAATGAAGACCATTTGAAAAAATGATTTTTCTCCCAGAATGAGTAAAATGCAATTATAAAAAATTGCCCCCCCTTCCCGAAGGTGTATATATGAATTCCCTGTTGTTCAAATTGTGATCACGTGAACATACCATTAAAGCTACATCTCTCTAAAGTCAGTGAAGCAAAGATGGCTGGGTTTTACGCCCAGTGGACACCTAATCTCTAATTACCATACAGTGCAGGAGTTTTTATAACTTCATTTTCTAAGATATGCAGCTGTACTTTGGGCATATAGCCATACGTTTAGGCTACTTTCACACTGGCGTTTTGGTTTCCGTTTGTGAGATCCGTTCAGGGCTCTCACAAGCGGTCCAAAATAGATCAGTTTAGCCCTTAATGCATTCTGAATGGATAAGGATCTGCTCAGAATGCATCAGTTTGGCTCCGTTCCGCCTCCATTCCGCTTTGCTTGCAGCGTTTTGGTGTCCGTCTGACAAAACTGAGCCAGACGGATCCGTTTTCACTGACACCATCTGGCACAATAGAAAACGTATCTATCCCCCATTGACTTTCAATGGTGTTCAAGACAGATCCGTTTTGGCTATGTTAAAGATAATACAAACGGATCCGTTCTGAACGGATGCAGATGGCTGTATTATCTGAACTGATCCGTCTGTGCAGATCCATGACGGATCTGCACCAAACACCAGTGTGAAAGTAGCCTTAAGAAAGGGGTTACATCTGCTACAGTATGGTGGGAACCTGGTGACAGATTCCTAAGAGAATCCACAACGTGTGAACGTGGCCTAATTTAAACACAAAAATGGAATAGTTGTTTTGATTGGTATTTTTGAAATGATAAAACTAACCACAGAAAGCACTTCAACATTTGTAGACCTGTAGGACATTCTTCTAATGGTTATAGGTTACTGCTTTTGTTAAAGGGAATCTGTCAGCAGATTTGTCCCTATGACACTGGCTGACCTGTTACATGTGCACTTGGCAGCTGAAGGCATCTGTGTTGGTCCCATGTTCATATGTGTCTGCATTGCTGAGAAAAATGATGTTTAAATAAATGCAAATGAGCCTCTACGAGCAACGGGGGCGTTGCCCTTACACCTAGAGGCTCTGCTCTCTCTGAAACTTCCAGACCATCTGCACACTGATTAACAAGACCTGGCAGTGGAAACGTTATCACACCTGGCCCTGTCAATCAAAGTGCAGAGGGTCTGGAAGTTTCAGAGAGAACAGAGCCTCTAGGTGTAAGGGCAACGCCCCCATTGCTCTTTTTCTCTGCAATTTGGGCACATATGAACATGTGACCAACACAGATGCCTTCAGCTGCCAAGTGCACATGTAACAGGTCAGCCAGTGTCATAGGTATAAAACTGCTGACAGGTGTCCTTTAATATTTTTAAGCTAAGCTAAGGTAAGGTTTCCAGCAATGAAGCATACCTCTCCTTAAAGGATAACTGTCACACTTAGACCCTAATTTCAATTTTCATATATGTAGTTACTGATAACATGATATTCCAGAATCAGTTACTATTAGACTGACTTACCCCATATTTAATAAGATTCAGCCCTTAGCAACCAGTCTGCATAAAACTGCAATTTCACTATTCAGTTATGATGGCCACCACTGCCCTCACCCTGAGGCTAATCCCGCCTGCCCTCACTAGCCAGTAACAATAGCCCCCCAAAAGTGTCAGTAACCAGAGTCCTCCCCCCCTAAAGGGTTAATCTCCTGCAGCACAAAGGGGTCCTCTTACCACATGTTGCTTTCATTTATACACTGAGCAGACGGCAGATCTCCCTTCCCTGGTCTGCGCTGCTACAGCTCTGCATTCTCCAGCTCTGCTGAGTGAGGGAGCGTCTGCCAAGCGCAGGGACAGGGAGAAGTGCACACAGCCCAGGCGCTATTGTCAACTGCTGGGGAGGACCTGGCTTTAATCATTTACTTACAGTCCCTGGCTGTCAGTAATCTGACCTTGCACGCAGCCTGCACGCTGCATGCTCCGTCCTTCAACAGATAGATGGACCATGCCTAAGCACAGGTAAAAGTAGGCAGTACAGGGAAGAAAATGTGGAATTAAGAGGTAATTGAATACACAGTGAAAAGTTGAAATAGGGCCACCAAGGAGATATTAATCACCACAATCCAATACTCCCCCAAAAAATATACGACAGTTATCCTTTAAGACTTGCCAATTTTAAGATTTTGTCCATATGGGATGACTACGCTAAATATTTGGCGCTGAGGATTTGTATGCAGAAGTTCCGTAGTATTTTAAGAAAAATTTGTGAATTTGGTGAAAATGGCTGATCTGCAGCAAAATCATTTAGAGATCTCCTGCAGAATGTCCACTGCTGATTTGCTGCAGACTTTGCTGAGGATTGTGCTTAAAGGTCAGGTAGATTTAAAGTTTGCCATGCAGGTCAATTTGCATCGGGGATCTTTTCTGCAGTGTGTCGATAACATTTCTTAAAATTTCATCCACATTGCTGTACTGTAAAATAAGGAGAATTTGCTGCACGCAAATTTACAGGGGCAGATCCACAGCGTATCCGTCCCATGTGAACCTACCCCTTCAAGAAAACTAGCTGAGATGCCCTGGACTCCACTATAAAATCACCACATGATTTCAAATTCTATAGAATCTATATGCATTATAAAATATATTCAGGGCAGGCTGGGTGAACCATCAGCCCAGTTATGACTCCTAAAGTGCTGAGGCTCATCTGGGATTGATATCTCTACAACCAACCCAATGTTTATAGATAAGGCCATGTATATGTCTTATGGATTCAGGGAATCAACCCTCAAAATGCTAAATGCATTACAGTGTAAAATATGGCAGGAAACACTGAATATCTGAAGCATCTGCATAAAAAGTTACTTTTTAAGACTATGATAAAATTTCCTTCGCTCCGTTACCACCTCCGTGAATATGTTACATTGTATTTCCCTTCTGTAAAAATGTAATTTCTATAACATTAATACAATAGAAAGAAACATTGCAAAGCATTGATATGGTATCGATAACTAAGAAATGTTCTAGTTGCATGTAAGGCCTCTCAATCACTGTGTAAAGCAGCACTGACGTGGAATCACATACGCTCGGTCTGGTGTGTGCTCTGGTATTGATGGGTCACAGGTAAATGACATACAGGTAGGGTTGGCTACGGTTGGGATTTCATTTGCATTCTTTGGTCCTACGTGAGGCAGCATATTTAACTATGTTCACCCAAAAACAAAGCAGCAAATCAGATAAGCAGCATATTCACGGTCACCCTCCTAAGCAAACACAACAGGATTACAAGGGAGGGCCAGAAAGTGCTTTGCACTTTGTCTATAGGCATGAGTAAGAAAACAAAGCACACCATAGTCAACAGAGAAGAATGTAGCTGGCAAAATCTCAAGGCTAAACATGAGATTCATCCAAATCAATGTCCGTCTCCCCAAGTTCAATCTGACTGAAATGAAAATGTCCTGACACAAGAGGGTTCTCCATCCCATTGTCCTCAGTGATGTGGAGAATGGTGTCTGTGTATTGAAGCAAGCTGCTAGTTTCCAGACTACCAAAGTCTTCAGGATCAGAGAGATGGGAGGACGGGGAGCTGTGGAGAAGAGGGACTGCTGCTCCCCGACTGGACTCGGAGTCTTCCCTCCTCAGGAAGTGGGGTCTTCTCTGTAATAAGAGAAAACTGTTTAGCAATCAGGATACAGATTCATTTTTTACATTATATAATAAGATATATAGAATCTATTCTGAAGGCTTCTTGATAAAAGCTGTACAATGCAGAGAAATAGCTAAATTGGCAAATATTTCATTGGTGTTTGACATTTGGGAGTTATTACATGGGCTGGCAGGGAGTATAACATACATGAATGCAATGTTCTATCATGGCATGTTAACCGTATAAGACAAAAAAAACTCTAGGCAAAAAATAAATAAAATTCAAAATAAAACAATATTGGCTTAGAACAAGCCACTCTATTTGGATAGAAAATAAGGTTCTTCAGGATTTACCAGTTGATGACCCATCCCTTGGATAGGTCATCAATATCAGATCGGCGGGGATCCGACTTCCCCCACACCCTCACCGATCAGCTGTTCAGGAGTAGCTCCAGAGACACAACTCCTTATATAGTGGACTGAGCTGCTTACTGCTCCCATTCACTTCAATTCTGCAGTAACTAGCTCGGTCCACTACACAATGAGGGGCTTTTATCATGATGTTTAAATCACTATTGTAGCGTAAAAAAAAGTTGCAGATTTTGGCGCACACCATATTGCAACTTTTTTTTAGCTTTTTGGAGGCATATAGTATGTGGGATTCACAGAACATACCTACCGTGAAGTGATCCTCCCATGATGACAACCAGGGATTGTCATACTGAGTGCCCTATATTACCCATAGGAAGGAGCTTTTGGAAATGCTCATCCTGGCCTAGCACAAATATCAATGGTAGAGTTCTCTGACAGTGGCTTATTTCACTCGTCCAGACTAAGATGATATACCCAAGCAGGCTTAGGGTCAGTTCACACCACCACTTTTGATTTCTATTATTCTGCTCCATTATAGTGGAAGTGCCAGACTCGGCACATAACTGACCCGAACAGAGCCAAACAGATCGCATTGGCTGTATTGGGGTCCATTCATTTTGAATTTAGGAGTCCTCTTTATTAGCGGAGAAAAATGTCCTACATACAAGAGTTTTATCTCTGCTGTTTTTGATAGAATCTGCTATAGATACCCCGAACTGAGCCTCTGTCGCACATGTGAACAAGCCTTTAGCTGCTACAATAGCAAATTTCTGTCTAAAAAAATGTCCAAGACCCAAGAATAGAACTATTTGCCATTAATTCTGCACACAGCCTGGATCTTGAAAATTGGGTGGACATAAGTGGTACTTTCTATAGTGATAACATAGTTAAAAGGGCTTGTGCCAAGTTTAGAAGTGATCCCCTATCCACAAGATTGGGAATAACTAATTGATCGTGGGGGTCTGACCACTGGGACCTCCACCGATCCTGAGAACAGGGTCTGGTTCCCCCTATCTGATGGAGTAGCAGGTCAAACATGCCCTGCCACTACATTCATTCTATATGGGACTGTCAGAGATAACAAAGTACAGTGCTTGGCTATTTCTGGTGGTACCATATGGAGAAAGAGGAGCGACAGGGTGCATGCCCAACCTGCCGCTCCATCAGATCGGGCCAACAGGACCCCCATCTCTCCTTTAGGAAGATGCTCTAAACACGCAATGTAGGGTGCGGTGTGGGGCCGCGGCAGGAATTAAATAGATATATGGACAATTCAGGTCGGTATATATAATTTATATATATTCATTTTTTAAGCATAAGATTAGAACATGTAGTAGCTTTAATGTGGTGCTTATCATAGCTTTGCCAGCTTGGGCTTAAAGGAGTTTTCTTGGATTTTATCCTCAGGATAGGTCATCAAGATCATGCTTCGTGTGAGCGCAGCCTTCCCTTCATTGTTTACCTGCTCTCCGTCAACATTGCAGCGGTGAGCAGGTGTAACTACAAGCCGTCCCATTCACTTCTATGGGACGGCTCGTTTCTAAGTGTTGTGGGGTTTTGCTCTAGTAAATAGGGTAAGCGGGCGCAGTACAGAGGCAAAATACAAGTTCTTAACTCAAAACATCAGTGTTTATTCACACTTGAGGCAATTGCACAAAACAGCACGTAACCTTTCAGACTTGGTGTTAATTTACACACAATGGGAAGTTCATTTAAGGCTAGTTTCACACTAGCGGCAGAGGACTCCGACAGGCTGTTCCGGCGGGTGAACAGCCTGTTGGATCCGTTCTGCCGCTAGTTCACTTGTGCCCCGGACTCTCGCTCTGTCCCCATTGATTATAATGGGGGCGGGCGCGGAGTTCCAGCGGCAGCACGGCAGGGCACGCCGAGAGGCGGCCAGACGAAAAGTACTGCATGCATGCCTAGCAGTGACAGGTCGGGGCCAATTCCGTATACCCTTTATTTTGTTTACTTGGCGTCCAATGAAATACCCCAGGTAGTTAGTCTCTTCTAACCCTATCGCACATTTTCTTGGGTTAGCGGTTAGGCCAGCTTTCCGAAGGGAGTCCACTACAGCCTGCACTTTGGGTAGGTGACTTTCCCAGTCGGTACTGTGGATGACAATATCATCCAGGTAAGCCGAAGCGTAACGACGATGTCCATTAGTCACTGAAAAGTGGCAGGGGTGCCATGCAGACCAAACGGTAAGACCTTATATAGATACAGCCCCTCAGGCGTGATGAAGGCAGTTTTCTCTTTGGCAGCCTTCATTAAGGGCACCTGCCAGTACCCTTTCGTGAGGTCCAAAACAGAAAAATACCGGGCTTGTCCTAACCTCTCGATGAGCTCATCCACCCGGGGCATGGGATACGCATCGGATTTGTAAACTTCGTTAAGTTTTCGAAAGTCGTTATGAAACCGCAACGTCCCGTCCAGCTTGGGTATCAATACTTGTCACGGAAGGTGTACAGAAAACTAGAAGACACAAAATGAAGATCCGACTGACTGGATCCAAAACTAAGGAACCAAAGGGAGAGCCCTGCAACAAACCTGGCTCTCTCCCTAACTGCTCAGCCTATGCAAAAATCTCAATGGTAGATGATCACATATCCTCGTTCCTCGACTGTATAACACCTGAACACCCTATAATAGTGAGGGGACACGACCACCGGCTCCCTACACTTGATACGGAGGGAGTCAGGGTCACCTGGGATCCAGCAAACAGGAAAACACAAATGAATGAACAAAACTTATCTGTAGAAGACTCAGTAGTAGCATCCAGCATGCACACACTCCAGGAAGTTGTATAAACCGCAAAGTGATGCAGTATGGGAAGGGATTTAAAGGGATGCAATCAGTGCAACTACATGACAGCTGAGAGAGGCTAACGAGATGAGAAAACGAAAGCAAAACAAAAGGAACCTCAAGCAGGAGGTTCTAAAGAACGTCTGTCAGAGCTTCTCAGATGTCTAGTAGTGACAATACTATAGGACTTGCCCACTCACTTTTGACTCCTAAATGAAGTCTAGCTGCAACATTAGCTGCACCTCCTCCGATATGGCTTGTCGCCGAGCCTCGGGTACCCGGTATGGTTTTAATGGACTTTTGCCTGTGGCTCAGTGAAAATGTCATGCTGGATTATGGAAGTGTGTACTGGGAGGTCTGAGAACACATCAGTGTTCCGGCTAATGAACTCCCTGGCCTCCTGAGTCTGTTAAGAGGAGAGGTTGTCAGCAATTTTTACTGTGGCAGCCGCCTCTTTTGCATCAGACTGAGGGGCTGGTACTTCTTCTCCTTGAAAACCTGGCCGCGGGCTGTCTTCTGTACAGGTTTCCCTATCTTTCCACGGTTTGAGTAAATTCACATTGTAAACCTGCTCGGGCTTTCGCCGCCTTGGCTGGTGTACCTTGTAGTTTACATCTCCAATTTTCTCGAGTACCTCATAGAGCCCCTGCGACCTAGCCAGGAACTTAGTATCCACAGTCGGCACCAGAACCAAAACCCAATCACCCGGGTTAAAGATCCGGACCAGAGCCTGCCGATTATAGACCCGACTCTGGGCTCGCTGAGCTACCTCCATATGTTCCCTAACAAGAGGCAACACTGTCTCTATCCAATCTTGCATCTGGGTAACGTACTCAATGACACTTTTATGTGGAGTGGGTTGTTGTTCCCACGCCTCTTTGGCCATGTCCAAGAGACCGCTAGGGTGTCTGCCATATAGCAGTTCGAAGGGTGAGAACCCAGTAGAGGCCTGGGGTACCTCTCGCACTTCAAACATGAGATACGGCAGAAGGAGGTCCCAGTCCTTCCCATCTTAAGACACTACCTTTTTCAACATATTTTTTAATGTTTGGTTAAACCGTTCTACCAGACTGTCCATTTGCGGATGGTAAACGGACGTCCGTGGTTGTTTTATGTGCAGACACTTACAGAGTTCTCTCATCACCTTGGACATAAAAGGTGTCCCTTGGTCGGTCAGAACCTCTTTAGGTAGTCCTACTCGGGAAAACATCTCCATTAACTCCTTTGGCCATGGTATGTCGCAGTGGCACCGGCTCCGGGTACCGAGTGGCGTAGTCTAGCATGACTAAGATGTGTTGATGCCCTCTGGCGGACTTCGGTACTGGGCCTATGAGGTCCATAGCTATTTGGTCAAACGGTACTTCGATAATCGGGAGAGGTACTAGGGGACTACGGAAATGTAGCTGGGGGCTAGTTATCTGGCAGGTCGGGCAAGATTTACAAAACTCTTCCACTTCTTTTGAATATGCTGGGCCAGTAAAACCGCTGTAGAATACGATCCTGAGTTTTCTGCAGCCCAAGGTGACCCCCGAGAACGTATTAGTTGGCTAGATCTAACACAAGCTTGCGATAAGCCTTGGGGACCACCAACTGTTCAATAGGTTCACCCCGTAGTTGGTTTACTCGATACAACATATCCTGATGAACCACAAAACGGGGAAACACTGACTCTGCCCCAGGTTGTTATGGTTCACTATCTACTATTAACACATTTTCCAAGGCGCGGGATAGGGTTGGGTCCTGACGTTGGGCGGTACCAAAATATCTCCGGAGACATTGAGGTCTGCCAATTCAGGGCCCAGTGGCAAGTGCTCCACGTCTCCCACCATCACACTTAGCGGGGTTGCTCCCCCTCTTCCACCAAAGTGGCAGTCACCCCTACCGCTGACCCTTCGGTCTCAGGTTCCCAGTTAGTTCAGCCTCCAGTGGTCCACAGAAGGCTTTAGGGGGCCTGTTTCTCCAGCGTGCGGCTCTCAGCCCTCCAGCACAACATAAAGCTTAAGATCCCAAAAACAGAGACATCTCTTCTGAGCCCAGCTGCCTATTTAAGGACAGCCAGGTGCTGCCAAAACCCAGACCAGCACTTAAACTCCGGTTCGGTATTTGACCTCACCTGGCTGGAAACCAGCCCAGCTGCACATGCTGGGAAGAAAAACTTGCCTTGCCAGACACAACCCCTCACTGTGTCATAGTGTATATAATTACACCTGCTTGTAATTACACTGCTCACCGCTGGAATTTCAATGGCAAGCAGGTAACAATGAAGAGAATGCTATGGTTGCACGAAGCATGGCCTTCTCTTCCATCAGCTGACTGGCAGGGGTGCAGAGTGTCAGGGACAAAGAAGTAGGTGGGTCCACCAATACTGTAGCGCCACACAAAATACCGCCACCCTCACCACAGTATTCAGTTGTATCGCCGGATGGTGATACAGCTGAGATCAGGAGGACACTTGTGGTATGTACCTGATGCTATTACATTAATTAATGCTGAGAGCATCAGATCATCATATACCCAGCCGGGAAATTTCCCTGTGTGGTCTATGGCCAGTTCACCCCTATCTGTAAGGGTGTACATTAAACGGATGCCTCAGACTGATACCATACAGTGGCATCTGTTTCCCATACAAGAATAAACGTAAACAGACTATGCAGAATACAAGAACGTGGTGTGCTGCGTTTTTGTATCCTTTTTTTCTTCTACCGTGTGCATCAAACAAAGCCATAAATCACGTCATCTGAACCCACCCTAAGTAGTATTCAGTGTTAACATAAAAATAAATGTTCATGTTCAAAACACACACCTATTTTTTTGTTATGCGCAGTGATATCAAGTCACAAGAGTCACTGTATAGTTTCCATGTACATGTCAAATGATACCTGGTGGAAGAGAGGCCTGCCTTAGATTGCCGGGGGAGGTAGATCCCATACATTATTAAGGGCCTATATTTATGGCAAATGAGAGTTCAATATTTTTCTGGGAGAGCTGGGATGTATTGAGGTGTATCTGAGCAATATCATGGGGTGTAACACTGGAACAGGGCACCATTCTGGGATTTCATTCGCTGCCAGCCTGCCCTCTAAGCCAGCCTTCCTATTTTTCTACATGCTTTACAGTCCAGGCCAGCTGCACAGACATTCCTGCGCAAAGATCAGTTCTGAGAAAATATATCAGTGCTATCTAATTCATTCATAGCTGCTACACAAAAATTCAAAAAAAGTGTCCCGTCTGTGGGTCAACTTCATTGTATAGGCTGATTAGGGCGTATCAATGTTGATATTTGTGGAACGTGTTTATGAGTATACATAAAGTATACATAAACCAGTCTTCATTCCTCCGCAGGCTAGTTGAATAATTCCATCTAAAGATACTTATATTTTTCTTATTGTGGTGAAATTTCTGTAATCAGGTAATCCATAAAATCTAATCATCCGGAACCCAAAATATCTGAAAGACAAGGCTGAGCCGGGATTATGATTTATTTTGGACTGCCTTCCTATTTATTTAAAGAGGACCCATCGGCAGGATCAACCCTATTATCACGTGACATACTGCTTGATAGGGCTGATTGATCACTCCCAAAATCTCCCAGAAATCTAGGGGATTTTCAATAACTCTGAAACTTCAAGAGTTCAAGTTCAATTTATTTTCCTTAGTGCTAGTTGTAGCAATAGGATATATGCTCTGTACGATCTCTAGGCATCTCTCTACTTTTATATTGGTGCTGCTGTGGAATAGTGGCTTCTGTTGGTTGTGGTTTACCAGGCATCCACAGATGTAAAGGCAGTTAGTGGTCTGGTAATCACCTCTCTACTGATTCGCTGATAGCTGGTGGATTGGTAGGAGTACAACCACTGGAACCCCCCAATCGCTGTTTCACTTCATTCAACGTCTCTGGGACTGATAGCTAAGACCTCTGCTTGGCTTTTTTCGGGTCTCTCATAGACCTGGAATGGTCACATGTATGTTTGACTGATATTCCCTTCAGACGGGGGATAGGAGTTATCCATGCTGGAGATCAGCAAGGATCCCAGTGTTTGGACCTTCACCGATCTAGTAGTTATCACCTTCCAGCAGATAAGTCATTTTTTAGTAATGGAATACCCCTTCAACATCTCCATACAATAACATTTCTGGTACCAACTGCTGTGTGTAGAAGCACCTGAAGAAGAACCAACTAACAGAAGACTAGTAGTTTTTTTTTATTCTCTATTGAGTTACTGATAGTATATTGTCTGTTATCTGATATTAATTGCTATGACAATTCAGTGTTTTTTTAAGGCCGGGGCTACACAGCCATCTTGGACACGACAGTTGTCATGCGACCAAAGATTGCTGTGTAGAAGTGCAGCCATGGAAATAAATGGGGTCTTACCACAACTCACAAGTTTGATGCAGCCCTAAAATCACAAAAAATCCAACCCTGCTGGAATCACGGTTGCGTCAAATTTGCAAGTCGCACTGCAAAGCCATTAATTTCTGTGGTTTCACTGCTACACAGCGATCCTTGTTCGAACAACACCCGTCTTGTCCAAGATTGCTAAGTAGCTCCAGCCTAATATGCAAAAAAAATCCACATAAATCGCCCCTGGATCTAATTTCCCAGTTTACAACACCTGGCAGGCCTTTCTAGCACATGGATCATTAGAAGGAGGTGAGATACACATGCTCTAACCTGCTTGTGGTGTTACCTGACTGTCAGTCTGGCTGTGGAGATCAGCCACAGTGATCGATGGAGAGGCTCTCAGAACAGGACTTTCTGAAGATGCTTGTTTGACAGATGGAGCAGGACTACAGCCAGAACGTGAGGGTAATGGAGGAACCTCAGCATGAGATGTAGAAGGCTGAGGCTGGTTTTCAGTAAAGGTTACTGATCTTTTCTGATCCACTGCAGGGAAAAAAGAGTAGAAGTGAACTATGATGAGTCATAGAAAATACATTTTAATTTTGACACATAGTGTATTTTAACCTCAGATGTACACTACCTGGCCAATCAAACGTGTATCCTCAAGATATCTTCTGTATTGTGTATTAATGTATATTAATGTTGGCAGTTCCCTAGCCTAGCTCAAAGTTGACATGCCATTTCATCCCAAAGAGTGTTTGATGGGCTTTATGCAGACCTGTCTTTTGCACCCAACTTGACAAGCCATGTTGGTTCTAGACATTTTCACCTAACAACATTATAAGCAACTTTAATGCCGTATAATAATGTGATCACCCAACAAACAAGCGGTCTTATACACACAGGGCAATGATCAGGAAGAAACATTGTTCTTTCCTGATCATCAGCCTTTGTAAAAAGGAAGGAGAAAGCAGAAGCAGAAGTTATCAAGAAGTGCCAAGATTGTCAGTGAGTTGTCTTTCTAGCATCAGATAAAATATCTAATTGTTCTGGCTCTACAGTTCTATCTCGAGACATCTATAAGCAGGGTTTTGATGAAATAGCAGGACAACGTACTCACTCACTCACCCGGCACTGCCGGGCTCTCGTCTCCAGAGTGAAGCAGGGAGCGCTCTCCGCTTCCCGTTTCACTGTTCTTCTGAGCGTTCCACCTGCTGGCCGCTCATCGCGCTGCTGGCTGTGGAAGAAGTGCTGAAGGCCCGGGAATCGGCCTCCAGCACAGCCAGCAGGGCGATGTGAGTGTGGGAGCGCGTCATCAGACAAAAAGGTAAGTATGTGTTTTCTTTTTTTATTATAAAGCTGCAGACCGCGGGCAACATCTACTGTGAGGGGGCACATATCTGGCATAACTACTATGAGGGGGCACATATTTGACATAACTACAGTGAGGGGGCACATATCTGGCCATAACTACTGTGAGGGGCACCTATCTGGCCATAACTACAGTGAGGGGCACACATCTGGCATAACTACTATGAGGGGGCACATATCTGGCATAACTACAGTAAGGGGGCATCTATCTGGCCATAACTACAGTGAGGGAGCACCTATCTGGCCATAACTACAGTGAGGGGGCACATTTCTGGCCATAACTAATGTGAGGGGGCACATATCTGGGCATATCTACTGTGAGGTGCACATATCTAGCATAGCTACTGTGAGGGGCCCATGATCTGGCATAACCACTGTGAGGGGGCACATATTTGGGCATATCTACTGTGAGGGGCACATAATCTGGCATAACTACTGTGAAGGGCACATAATCTGACATAACTACTGTGAGGGAGGCACATATCTGGGCATAACTACTGTGAGGGAGGCACATATATGGGCATATCTACAGTGAGGGGGCACAAAAGTAGGCATAACTACTGTGACAGGAACAAAGGTGGGCATAACTGCTGTGAGGGGCCACAAGGAGGACATAACTATTTTTGAAGGGACCACAAGGTGGGCTTAATTACTGTGAGGGTCCACAATTTGGGCATTAGTACTGTGTGGGAGCACTTAGGGGAAATGCCCTAGATTACCCTGCTATACATTGGCATGGCTCAGTCTTACAGGCCAGCACAGCGCCCCCTGCTGGTAATTTCACTGGGGCAGTCACCATCCCTTCCTTATGTGATTATTCTTTTTTCTCCCCACAGGGACCTTGTTTTAGATCCAGTGGACATCACGCCAATGCCAGCGACACCCTGGATGAGGTAGAACCAGATTTTATTAGTTAGGACTGGGTGAGTGTAGCCATGCATTGGGCTTAGTGTAAATAAAATCTGCCACCCCTTTGTAAAAATGGTAGGGGGGGGGGGGGGGAGGCGATCCAAAGTTTGCACTTTGCACTAGTTATCCCACTGAGCCTAGGTTGCTATGTTAGAAAGAAATTGAGGTTCATATTTTTTTATGATTTACTCCATTTTGGAATAATAATAGTTTTCCACGCTAATGGAAGGTTACAATTTTGGAGGTAAAAGGTATAAAGGTTTATAAATGGCGATATTAAATCTTTTAAAGCCTTAAAACAGGAGTTTGGAATCTTATCACATGACTTTTTGTCATTATGTACAACTTAAACAATCTTAGTGTGGCCACGGGATAAAGGTAGATTTAAAGTTGGAATATTGTGTATTGCTGAGACACTCCTTACTAGAAATTACCTAAAATGGGTAGTTTCTAAACTATTTAGACCAATTTGTGTAATGGTTCAGGGACTTTTAATTCCCTAAAATTGGAAAGAGGAGATAAATAACCAGGCACCATGTCAAAGGTTATCTGTATATAGGGATGTTAAAACGTTTAACTGAATTATGCTCATAGGTTTACCCAATTTATGATAAATTAGCTATATTTTTGATACCATATGGGAAGAAAGACCTCTGCTAGTCCTGTGTGTGGGATACTGGATACAGACTTTGTACATTTAATTGGACGTTGTCCAAAATTTCATTGATACTGGTTAAAAACCATGTTCATTGTGAATTTGGTGGAAAAGATTACATTTATATATAGATTATTTGGAAGTCCCTTGCTTGGAAAATAGGCTAATTCTTGAGCTTTTGAGATTTAGAGCTTTAGTTTCTTGCCCATTTAAAAATTGTTCTCAAAAGACTCCCCTAAGTTGCAAAACTCGAAAAATCTAGTTTAATAAATTGTGCCGTTTTAATAATCGATTTGTACGATTCAGGGTGGATATACCAGATCTCTAACCAAATGGAAGGGGTAGCTGAATCTCCTCACATGTTTTTATTTTTCAGAAACTTACGCACAACACTTCTTTGAGACAATGTAAAAAAATTTCCCCACTTTTTTTCTCTGGGCTCCAAATGGGATGGATGGTGTGGTGTGGGTTGGTTGAGAAGGATGATTGGATATTTGTAATGTACAAAATCTTTAAATTTGTCTTTTTCTGATAAATTATAAAAAGAAAAAGAATAAAAAATGATTTCTTTCAGCGCTACCCAATGAGTGTCTCTATCCATAGTCTAATGAAAGCACTCATCAACTACTGACTAGATAAATGCTTACTGGTAGAGAAAGACCAGTGGGCAAAGCTGGCATCAACATTCCTTACTTGCCAGTCCTCTTCTGGTGCAGGCATGCCACACTGGGTCCTGACGCTCACTAGAATCAGGACATAATGTGTGGTGGCGCAAACAATATCCTGATGGTGACTGGTGTCAGAAGCCTGAAGATATTAGGATTTAGGTACGTGGGCACCTGAAGGTTGAAGGGGAAGTGGTGAGTTATCTGGTCTTGGGTCATAGCATTTTTTATTTATTTTTTCTGGGGTCTGATAACATTTTGGGATCTGGTGTCCAGTTAATTTATTAATTTAGGGGCCTGGTTAATTCAGCAGTCTGAAGTATGAATAGGGATATTTCCACCTTATAAAGTGATGACATATGGTTATGCCATGAGAGAGAGAATGAAAGGGCTTCTGCACTCATTTAGGACTGATTTGGAGCATTGCTGCAGTTCCCTTCACAATGAAATTCCAGGTCTGGTCTGGGGTCGGATTAATTTAGGTGGTGTGATCTGGTGTCCGATTAATTTAGGGCATCTGATCTGGGATTTTAATTATTTTAGGGGGTCTGATTAGGGGGTTGATTTAAATTTGAGGTCTTTGGCCTAATTAACTTTTAGGGGTCTGGTCTAAAGCTTAATTAATTTAGTGGCCTGGTCTGGACTCCGAATTATATAGGGATGTGGTTTTGGGTTTGATTAATCTTATGGTCTGTCAGTTGACAGGAGAAGTCATCATGGAGGGCTGGCTAGATGGAGAAGAAAGGGTAAGTGTATGACATTCATACAAGAGTATGAATACAATATGTTCTCTGTATTGCAGGATTATTTGTTACATTGATGTTTATGTAGTGATAGAATACACCTGTCTGTGACTGTGTAATTTAGTTTAGAACATGGGCTCACAACCTGTGGCTGTGAACTGCATACAGCTCGCATTGCCTTTAGTAGCCCCCATCATGGTGAACAGAGACACAAAAGATCACACAGATAAATAAGCTGTTTCATGGGGTTGTAGACAGTGTGGTGGGATAATACACAGCCTCCTTGATGACCCACTGGTCATGGTGATGATACACATCATAGGTATTTTTTTTTAACAACTACTTTTCCATTTTTACGTTTACGGTACTTAATACGGGAATGTGATAAACTTTTTTTTTCCCTGACAGACTAACAATTTATTATTGTATTTGCATATTTTTGGTAATAATAGGGCTTTATAAATTTTTGTAAACAATTTTCAAACCCAATGAGGGAGATTTATTGTGCCAAGCTGTGTGTTTGCGACAAAAAAAACTGTTGCAAGTGCCCCTTTTTATGCCACCCTCAGCACATTTCCCAAAAAGGGCCATGGCAAGGACAGGGGTGTGACCTGAACAGCCGAGACAAATTTATCTTCATTTACATCAGTTTCCTGGTACAAATGACGCCAGAAATCTACGTCAGCTCTTAGCTGTCGTAGATTTTTGTTTAGGCGCATAGACTGCCGGAGTATGCATCTAAGTTATAATGAGGCCTTTGTCCCTGCAACACTTATCAGCTTTTACACAAATTTTCTATAGCTCATAGGCAAAGCTGTTGTACATTTTATTTTAGGTGTGCAGACTGCCAGAGGACGCGTTTAGTTTATGATGAGGTGCAGGCATTTTGTAAAGCAGGGATATCAAGGAGCAGCATAAAACACTGGTCTTTGATAAATTTCCCCGTAGTAACTAGCTTTTAGGCTGGGGTTCCATAGTGAAAAGCCAGTCAGACGAAGACCATGATGCCAACTCACCTTGTTATATTTTATCCCAACTTTCAGGTCACATTGTGTCTTTTTACAGCCCTAGACTTAGTGCATGAAGTGGAAAACAAAAAAAATTCTAACTACTGTATTTTTTTAAAATTATAGGTCTGCTATGATTAAATAGGTCTGTATTTTGATAGCACTTCCTCACAGGAGCTCCGCTGCCTTCTTAAAACAGCTGATCCACAGGGGTCCAGGGTGTCAGACCACCACCCATCATAGAATAGGTCATCAGTATAAAAACCTTACAAAAACCATTTAAGCAATGAATGCTTTCCTGTAGTGAAGGAAAACCCTGATCTCAGGCAGGACATAGTATGGTCAATATGGCAGAGGTTAAAATGTGTTTTATAGCAAGACACCCCTTTGCTAGAAGAGTGTCCCCTATTATTACCAGGGCCAGCAGTGTCCCTAGTATTAAAGGGGTTGTCTCATCTTAGATATTGGTGGCATATAGCTAGCATATGCCCCCAATGTCAGATAGGTGTGGGACCCACCACTCGTACCCGACCCGTATCTCCAGAATGGGACCTGGAAAGTGAAGAAGAGCACACATGCACACTTGCTCGCCAATTTGGGAACTCCCATGCAAATGAATGGAGGGTGACCACTCATTTACGACTGCTCTCCTCTCGCTTCAGGGTTTCCCATTCTGGAGATAGGTGCATGTTTTATTTCCGCTCTTTGAAGTAACACAACCTGACAATATGGCCCTTGGACCTAAAAATGTTGAGCGCTCCTGGTTTAGACAAGGATAGGCTTGGACTGATACAAAGTCAGGGAGGGGTGCACAGTTTGCTCACTTACATACTGCACCAAAATATCTTGTCTCACCCTAATTATGACTCTAATTCGGCTCACCATAAAAAGCTGAATACATTAACATGACTGGCCCACAATTACTGTTGTGACAGAGCCTACATTTAGGCGTAAATCATGCAGTTTGGCACAACTCATTCTCAACATATTTATGAAGCAAGTAAGCCAAAAAGAATAATCCACTGTGCTTTACACGCAAGGGGGCGCGACATCACAGGAAAGGCAAAATTATGTTGCAAGGTAAGTCAACCAACAATTTGTATGGTTAGACAAAACTAGACTAAACAGTCTAGATGCCCATTTTTATCATCCAGCATCAGCCACTATGATAAATCTGGTGCAGTCAGACTGTCTAGTCTACATTTATACTGTGTGTTAGACAGGGTTACTAAATCTGCCCAGTGTTACCTGTTTTTTGATCTTCTTCACGTATTTGCTTGGCACGGGGCTGTATACTTCTGCGAGTTGTTGACAGTCTTGCCCCATGACGACTCCTTGGTTCAGTTTGAGTTTTCTGGCGTGAAAGTAAAGGCCTTCGTAGCTGAACCAGGTGAGAAGGAGAGAAAGCCCCCTGTTACGCCATAATACAGGGGAGATATTAACACTCAGGAAAAGTCCAGTTCATAAGTGCCATTGGGCATAGGTGGTTCAGAGAACTCTGCCAATGATCATAAGCTCCTTGCATATCTGTGTTTTTTTCCTAGGTTGATATGGACCTCAGACTTGAGTAGAAATATATAAAAACTACAGCAAACTGATTTTTGCAGCCAGATCTTTGTTTAGCTGGCTATGCACACCTTTGGGTGGGGGTGGGGTGGGGGGGTTATCTTTTTACATGGCTAACCGCAGAATGCTGTTCACTAGCAAATCTATCAGACTGGCTTCTTGGTCTCCAGTCCCTCCCTCTCCTTTACTATACGACTTTCCAAGCTGACTTATGAGTTCAGTAGGGCTGCAGCTATCGATTATTTTAGTAATCAAGTATTCTACCGATTAATCCAACGATTAATCGAGTACTCTAATAAGAAAAAAAATAATTAAAAGAATGTTTTCTATAAAAACTCATCAACCCCCTTGCCATCAGTGTCCCCCCCAGTGCAATCAGCTCCCGCTCCCTTCCCCTCCCTTGCGCCATAAGTTCCTCCCCAGTGCCATTAGCTCCCCCCAGTGCCATCAGTTGATCCAACCCCAGTTTCCCCTCCAATGCCATCAGTTCCCCCTCCAATGCAATTATTTCTTCCAGCAGTGCCACCAGTTCCCCCTCCAATGCCACCAGCTCCTTTCCCCATGCCACCAGCTTCCCCATGTCATCAGTTGCTTCCCCTTCCAGTGCTATCAGCTCCCCTTCCAATGCCACCACTTCCTCCTCCGATGCCACCAGCTCCCCCGAGTGCCACCAGCTGCCCCCACTGCCATCAGTTCCTCCACTCCCCCTCCTAGCCACCAGTGCCCAGCCACGTCGCCAATGAACCAAAATGTCCTGACGATGTGTGTATGTCAGGATTCAGTGGAGTGCTGTGCAGGCAGGCGGGTGACCACGGAGCGTGAGTAATAGCAAACTCTTCACTCACACTCCATGATCACATGGCACAAACAAATCATTGATGCAAAAGATTTGCATTGAGGATTTTTTTGTGTGGAGTTAAACGATTAATTTGAGTAATCTTTTCAGTCCTAGAGTTCACCTTTGATTTGCTCATAAATCAGCTGAGAATCGTTCAGAACACAAGTGTCTAAAGACCAGGCTGTCAGACGAGCTAATTGATTTAACTGTGAATGGCATTCTGCAGCTTGCTATGCACTGACACACAGATGCTGCAGAACTGTCTGCAAACTTTGGGGGGGGCGGGGGGGGGGGGAAACAATTGCAAAACTGCTATTCAGTGAAAAGAAATATGTGCATTTAAAGGGGTTGGCCACCTTTTTGTTTTTTTTTGGCAAACCAGCTCCCTGGGCAGACCTGAAAATGGAAGCATACTTACCTGCCCTCCATCGCTGTTGGCTGCAGCAGTGACCTTCTCCCCTTGAGTCATGTCAAATTGGCTTCTGAAGCATCAAAGTAGATGTTGACAGCGGGGCAACCCAAAGGTTGCAGGGAGTAAAGGACCCCAGATTTAGAGATGGGGATCAGGTAAGTATGCCTTCCTTTTGGGTGTTTGCATTAGAAACAAAAAACAAAAGGTGTCCAACCCCTTTCAGTGAAAGAATGCCCCCAAAGGTGCCAATGGTCTTTAAGATTACAGATGCATGAACCATCAGACTGGTCACATACTTTAGATAACTGTTGAATGACAGCTATTCCTACCTACTCCCCCATACATAGCCACGCATGGCTCGAAGGAACATGCATGTCTTCTCAATAGGGAGAGGGAATTAAGCTGCTGCCATACAGTAGAGCATGATAAAATCCAACTGCTCAATCCTTCCCTCCGCCATACACTTTAGATATCAGCTGATCCCACCAAAAAAAGTGGGTTTGGCTGACATTAATCTAACGGGCATAGCCAGCTTTAGATCTATCATGGTTTGCAAAACATTTTTGGGTGGAGCTCTTATGTAACTAGTCAAGAAACAGCAAATATCCAAGGAACTATAATAGTGCACTCAGTGGCGTAGCTAGAAATGACTGGGCCCCACAGCAGATTTTTTATTGCGGCCCCCCTCCCCCAGTAATTTTTATGCTAACCTCTTCCTTTCAGGCCGCCCCCATTCCTGTGGCTAGTAAAGATCGCTCTCTCAGACCAGGCCCGGCAGCTGTTCCATCAGTTTCCTACATTGTCTATACTGTCACTGTATATCATTTTATTGTGTAATACTGTTGATGGGGCCCTGACAAAATCTTTTAGTCCTCCTCCTCCTGGATGGGCCCCTTTTGGGTCAGGGCCCCAAAGCAGCCTCTTCCCCTGCTTCCCGTATAGTTACGCCCCTGAGTGCACTATACAGGTGAAACTCGAAAAATGAGAATATCGTGCAAAAGTCCATTTATTTCAGTAATGCAAATTAAAAGGAATTGCATTAATGCAGCTTAAAATGTGAATTTTGTGAAAAGGTTCAATATTCTAGGATCAAAGTGTCACACTCTAGTCAGCTAATAATCCATATCCCCCTGAGCAAAGGGGGCCTCAAAATTGTAACTTTGGGATTTCATAAGCTGTAAGCCATAATCATCCAAATTATAACAAATAAAGGCTTACAATATCTCGCTTTGCGTGTATCTCATATGTTAGTTTCACCTTTTAAAGGGATTCTGTCACCAGGATTTCACTTACTGAGCTGTTAACATGACCACATCAGTCTTCACGATTTATATTACAATATACTAGTATAACTGCCCTGTGTCTTGTAATTTGTCTATAAAATTGCTTTTATTAATATGCAAATTACCTAAATAAGGAGCCCAAGGGGCTGTCCCTCTGTCCGTTGGAGCCCAGCCGCACCCCTTCTCCTTGAGCCTAGCACCGCCCCACTGCTAATTTATTCACTCCTCATCGCCAACCTCATATGCCCGATGCGCCGTTATCTCGCGCATGCGCTGTGGATAGACCTGTCAGCACCAGCGCGGTGTCCTGGCATCGGCCTTACAGAACACATTGCGCATGCGCTAACTGGTCTTTCCACGGCGCATGCGCGAGATTACAGCGCAGCAGGCATATGAGGTCGGCGATGAGGAGTGAATAAATTAGCAGTGGGGCGGTGCTGGGCTCAAGGAGAAGGGGTGCGGCTGGGCTCCAACGGACAGAGGGACAGCCCCTTGGGCTCCTTATTTAGGTAATTTGCATATTAATAAAAGCGATTTTATAGACAAACTACAAGACACAGGGCAGTTATACTAGTATATTGTAATATAAATCGTAAAGACTGATGTGATCATGTTAACAGCTCAGTAAGTGAAATCCTGATGACAGAATCCCTTTAAGTTGCATTACTGAAATAAATGAACTTTGCAGGATATTTAAATTTTTCGAGTTTCACCTGTAGAGACCGAAAATCGAAATAAGTTGTCTGATGATAGCATGCACTAGAATAAAGTTTTAATATCCGGTCTTAAATAAAACATATAAAAGTCCTTCATGTATCTAAAACAACTCAGAGCCCATAGCAGCCAATCAGAGTACAGCTTTAATTTTTTTAAATAAATTGAAAACTAATACGTGGGTCCTGATTGGCTGCTATGAGTAACACATCCACTTCTTTACTAAGCCAGTTTTGCTGCAGTTTTTGCATGCATTGGGCGAGATTTATCAGTATTGTAGATGAAGGCTTTAAGAGTAGGCAAAAATGGTGCAAACTGGGGCCAGTTTATCAAAATAGTGCATATGGCATCATAAATTTGGTGAAACTCGCTCGGTCTCTTCAATACGCTAATGAACATTTGGCCTACTTTATGACTTAAGGCCCCTTTACAATGCTCAATTGAGCAGACAGTTGTCTTGAAGGAAGCGATCCTTCCCGACAATCATCTGCTCATCAGTGAAGGAGACCGCTGCATGTAAATCTCCTCCACTGTATAGGGAGGAGCGATCACTAATGCCATCGCTCATCTCCATACAGAATCATTATTTGACAGCATGATCTGCTTGAAAAAATTCAATTACCTGATGAACAAGCGTTTCAGTGGCACCTTTACACCAGCAGATTATCTGTAACCAGTGATCATACGAACACTAGTTAGCGACAACCTGCCCAATGTTTGGACTGTGTAAAATGGCTTTTAATCATGCCAATTTTATCAGCATTTTTAAAAACTGCAGAAGTAGTTGGACAGGCATCTAAAACACAAAATGGCCCATGGACAGAATTCAGGTGCATTTGCTTAGTAAGTATTTAACACGAGGCAGATTTATTGCAGAAATTTCTAAGACTGAAAAAAGTTCCATTCATCTGAATAGCAGCAAACTCATGAATTACTGCAAGCCCCAGTCATGTGAATAGGACAGTCATAGAAATTTCTGTGTGAGACTGTCCCCTAAATTTATCCCAGAATTTAGAAGTGGATCCTAAAGGGAAGAGCAAAAAAAAATAAAGCTTTATTAGGATAATTGAAGCATCTAAGAGGACATCTACTAAAGGTCCTGTGTGAATTTTAATAAATCCAAGCCCAGAACTTTTGTTCTGGATTCATTTAGGAAAGAGCAGATACAGTACAAGATAAAGCTGTAAAATAAAATCATGATAAATCAGTCAATACAACAGATTTATACGTAATTTATAGGAGAATTAACTGGAATTGTGACATTGCAACCTATGGCTGTGTATAACTCCACATAATGTTAGAAGATAAAACATGCAACAGCTAAGGACACCAGAGAAGACACGCTATACCACAAAGGGTTAGAAAATATTACTTTGTATCATTCACGCCTGGTAAAGGGGTTGTCCCATGATGAATGTAAAATATAAAAATCAGACATCATATAGTACATGACAGTCTCTTTCAAACAAAGCTAGAACCAGCCCTGTACTTCACATGGATCCAGAGATCTCCCCATTCATGGCTCCAATTGCTCTGCTAGATTTATTTCTAGGCTGGCAGCTCAGGGAGTGTGTCCTTTCTGCTGCAGCTCTTTTTCCTATTACTGTCGGTGCTTCCAACAGTAGATATGGCTGGTGGCAGTTAAAGGATGGAACTAAGCATGTGCGACCACCCCAGCATTGTTGGTGAGGTCAAAAAAGAAATAAGGAAAAGAACAAACAGCAGGTGGCGCTATAGTAATATATTTTATTGAATAAGTCAGCGGCTATACAAAATTTTTAATGACATGCAATTACAAAAGTATTAAGATCCAGGTGCGATTTTTAAAAAAATTGGATTTTTTTTTTATGGGACAACCCCTTTAAATGTATAGCATTACTCATTTATGTGACTTCCTAGTACCAAATAAACAGTGCAAGGACAATCAAGTGATTGCACTGCAAGCATTTTACAATAAAAAGCCAAGGAGGATCTGGTCAAACTTTAAAGTTACAGATCCAGATACTGTAATTGATATATTCTATGCAGTTTGGTCACTTTTATGAGGTTGTGAAGAAAATCCAAATTGTTCTTTTTATCTTTTTTTGTGAATGATACAAGAAATTCTTTCATTTTCAGTTTGTTCTGTATGAATGTGAAGATATCTTTAGAAAGCTTTTCAAAGATAATATTACTTCAAAAATGAAAAGGCAATCATTATTTACTAATTGCATGAATGGGGGGCACAGAAAAATAACCCCTCCTATGGCTATTTCCATCTTTACACACCAGCGCAGCAGTAGTCTGGGTCATGTGTAGTGCAGCATAGTTCCCAAAGTTTTACCAATCTTGGGACTTGCAGGGAGGAAACCAGCATGGATGAGGACATGTGAGGGGTAGCATGAAATGGGCAGGAACAGGGTAGGTAAATAGAGGATGCCCTAACTAGGACATGGCCAAGGACAATAGGTGAAGCTTAAAGGGGTTCTCCTGCAATTAAGAAAATTAAAATACTTAAATATTACTTTATTATAAATATATTCTCAATATATACTGTATAATGGCTTGTTTTGTCTAGGGGGCAATCATTAGGAGAAACAAAATGGCCGCCGTCCTATTAGTACACACAAAACCTGTCCTAATCACACAGCAGGACAAGTTACTTCACAACACTGAGGTAAAGAGCTGCCATCTCCTCCTCTCTGCTCTGCTTGTCAGGGATTATGATCCTGAATACAGATGATAAGAACTTTAGCTGAATCTCTGGGGAATTTAGTTCATGAGGAGACATGAAGTACAGAGAGGACAGACAGGACAGGCTGTGGTAATGGAGACTGTAAACAAGTGCTGCTGCTCATTACCCACACCCCACCTTCCTCTCATGTGCCCTCATCATCTCCATTGTCACAGGGATTCACCTGTAATCAGGATCATGATTCCTGACAAGCAGAGAGGAGGATGAGGCAGCACTATGGCTCATTGTGGGGAAGTAATTTGTCCGGCTGTGTGATTAGGACAGGTTTTGTGTGTACTAATAGGATAATAATGATTGCTCCCTAGACAAAACAAGCCATTCTAAGTAATGAAATGTATTTGTCAATATATTTATTATAAAATAATATTTAAGTATTTTCATTTTTTAATTCCTGGAGAACCCCTTTAAAGTGGATCTGCCATTGGGCTTTAAGCTCCCCTGACTTTCCCCACCCCGCTCGCCAGTGATTGATGGACTGCCATTTATATGCCTGTATACATGCAGCCTATTACTGCTGATGGGGTTAGAGGAGATGGAGGAACTCTCACTTCATGAATACAGTGGATTCATAGCTATCAGGTAGTAGTTAGCACTGTTACCCTGCAGCACGGGGATCCTTGTTCAAATCTTTCTCAGGGCAATGTTTGGATGGTCAGATTTGAACCAGTGTTCTTCCCGTGTTTGTTTAGGTAAGGTCACCTATTGTATATAAGGGGATCCAATAGCAAAAATGATGAGATATATAGTTTGGAGGGAACTCAATTATCTGATGTTGCACAGAATCATCCAATTCGTAATCATGCTTAAATCATTTATTCTAAAATTATTCTCATTTTTGTGTCGTGGAGAGTGCTTCTATACTATAGATTTGGGTTGGTAGAGCCATTGTGATAATTTTTATTATTTCATATAGGGAGATGTGATTGTTTGATACATCCGTTGCATTATTTGTGATGCTGGATGTAAAGTGGTGCTGGATAGAAAAACGCTGCATGTTCAGTTTTTATGTCTGGCGCCATCAGCCGCACCTGTGCACTATAGTGCACTACACATATATCAGTTGTGTCTGGCTCTGAAACTCAACATAACACGCATTTCATATATTGTTATGTAAAGAGATGCCATGATGGTGTGTTGCATTGTTAGGCTTTTTATCTTGCACCCAGTACTGTATTAGTGATTTGCAACTTGGGGGGTATTGACTCTCCTTAGGAAGATCAGCTGTGTATGAAGACCTAGTGGCAATCCTCTATGGGAAAATGGACATTTGGCTTGGCTTTTTCCCTTGTCATGTTCCAAGTCTTGTTAAAAAGTCAGACTTTGACTCATAGGGAGCCACTTCCAAAAGTGGGCACTTGTGAGACAGTTCTCTTTCACTCGCCCTTTGCAGGTACCTTTTGCAGATGTGCAGCTATCTCCAGTCAGTTTATTAGTCCTGGACAATTAACTCCTAAAGATAACTTCACATTTATAGTCATGATAGTAGCCAAAAATATTGTGCATGCATTAAGTGCCCTGTGCTGTCCAACCACATCCTATCTCAAATTCCCCTGGAGCGTCTACTCCTCTAATAAGGCCATGTATATGTAATATATTATTATAATGGTATATGTAAGTAATACAAGGTATGTTAGTGAGATAAGAGACTGCAATGCTTTGCAGTATTCTTATTTATTGTACTACTTAGGCCTCATGCACACGACAGTATTTTTTTGCGGTCCGCAAAAAGGGGTTCCGTTGTTCCGTGATCCGTGTCCGTTATTGTTTCCGTGTGTCTTCCTTTATTTTTGGAGGATCTCCAAACATGAAGGAAAGTAAAAAAAAATCTAAGTTTAGTTTGCCATGCAAATGATAGGAAAAAAACGGACGTGGATGACAATCTTGTGTGCATCCGTGTTTTTTCAAGGACCCATTGACTTGAATGGGTCCGCGAACCGTTGTCCGTGAAAAAAATAGGACAGGTCATTTTTTTTTTCACGGACTGGAAACACGGATCACGGACGCGGATGACAAACGGTGCATTAGCCGAGTTTTCCACGGACCCATTGAAAGTCAATGGGTCCGCAGAAAATCACGGAACAACAGACACGGGACACAACAACGGTCGTGTGCATGAGGCCTTATATAGTTAAAAGCAAGCAATGACAACAGAGCATATGTTATTAGTACCGCTTACTCATAGGGGTTGTCTCATCTTAGACATTGGTGGCATATGCCAAGATATGCCACCTGTGTTAGACAGGTGTGTATCCCACCTCTGAGTCCCACAGCTATCTCCAGAACGGGATCCCGAAGTGAGTTGTGAGCAGCTGCGCACGCGTTGCCGCCCTCCATTCATTTCTGTGGGACTGCTGAAAATAACCGGCTGGCTTGGCTATCTCTGCCAATCCCATAGAAGCGAATGAAGCGGTGGCAGCACTTGCATGGTGGGCATTTATTTATATGGGGCTTCCAAAAATATCTGTGTACCTGCTCTGCTATTTTCAGAACCCTATAAAACTGAATAGAAGATAAAAGAGAACATTTTTGGAGTGGATGTATGGAAGAGGGAAATGGGACAGGGAAAGGAGAATAGGAGGGATAAAGCGCCAGAGGAGAACTCGGAATTGGTGTCAGATTATCAGCTTGTAATGGATTGGCCACAGTATGAGGCAGCTACCCACTTAAAAAGAAACACAGCACAGGAACACTGATAGTGTACCATATGCAGAAAAACATATAACAGTATAGTGGGGCGCCAGTTACATGTGACCGGTATTACAAGAATGGCAGTAGAGAAATATATGTGTATAGTATAATATACGGGTTATCTGCAACTGCTCAATTGATATTATGTCAAGGTAGTATAGAAAGGTATGCTATAATAGTAGTGGTATAATAATAAAAAATAAGTTAAGTCAAGGGACTTACTTCACCAGGGAGGAGGATGGACAGGATAAACTTAAGACACCTGTCCTCCTTACCTCCCTCGCCGAGGTCGCCTGTAAGATGGATACACACCCCGTCCTCGTGATGGAAGAAAATTCGAGGGCTTCAACCAAGGATGCTTATTTTATTTCAAGAAAGCTCGACGCGTTTCGGGGATTACAACTAAGTCCCCTTTATCAAGAGCACAAATAAATAAAAGCATAACATAACACTGAAAGGACTCACGGTTAAATAGGGAGGATGCATATCATTCGTTTGGTTGGTTCCATGTGGCGTCTCATTGTGGGCAGTAACTTCCTGGTCACATGACCTCCAGGGCCGGAACAGGAAGTGAGTTGGTGGGGCAATCTAACTGGAATTTATTGTATTGCAGGGATTTAGTGGCTATGTTTTTAGTATTTAGTAGTGGCATAACGTTTTGCCATAAAAAACTGTATTGCAGCCAGAGGTCTGCACCCTCTGATTGCATTGCGCTAGCCCCAGTATCGCTTCCTTGCAGGAAGCCGGTGTTGTGCGCTCCAGGCTGGAACGCATCCTACATTCAAAGGATCGTGGCCACTCCCCCAGACAGCAAACTTGAGCGGTGCGTTCCAGCTTGGAGCGCATCAGGTGGCAGTCGGAAGGAAGTGGATTCGCTGTGGTACGCTCCCAGCAGGCAAGCTGTTGTTGCGTTCCAAAGTGGAACGCACAGCGATACTGGGGCTAGAGCAATGCAATCAGAGGGTGCAGACCTCTGGCTGCAATACAGTTTTTTATGGCAAAACGTTATGCCAGCGATATGCCACCAATATTTAAGATAAAACAACCCCTTGAAGTCTCAGTTACTTCTCCTTCATCCATGCAATGACCACATGCTCCTTTCTAATTCTAAAAATGGCATTGCGGAAGGTGGAGCACACCCTGACATGCCATTCATGGGAGAAGTCTACTTGAGAGTAATGGAGATACTAATGGTCAATGTGCCACTGTCACAGCATAGTAAAATATATTACTGATATCTCTTATAGCTGAGACTATACTGTATGTGTGCAAGAAGATGGAAGACGGTAGGAAACAAGACATTGTCTGCATACTTCTATGGATCTTCTATAACTTTGTGCCAAATGACCATTCCTTAGAGCTGCAATATGGCTGACTATGATGTTCACTTCCTGTCACCAGTTACTGTAGAAAGTGCAGCTCTGGAGCAAAAACTGCTGCTCTTACATGAGAACACGAGTGAGAACAAATATTTTAACCTTCATTTTACTACATAAAATAGAATCCCGTCAACATACTATTTCCAAGAAAATAGGATATTTACGAAAGCAGCGGCAAGGAAATGGATGGCACAGCTCATGTCATTAGATGTTGTCTGAGATGTTGCCTAAGCCAGATTCTGATTGTTCATGGCAGAACCACCTATTTCCTTGACATTGCCTTTAATAAACACCCCTCAAATAGCATAGCACATGCAGTATGTACAGAGCATAAGCAGAGGGAAAGCTGAAGGTGTTGTATAGTCATCAGTAACGGAGGTACAGTATAATAGCTGACATCAAACACTACATTATTCTTATCACATAGCTGGAGATTTACTGATGGACTGAAGGAACAAATGACAGAGGTAAGCAGATGAAATGCAAGATGAATATGAAATACATCTAGACAGATAAGAAATGGAATGATGCAAGAACATAGAAGTTAAAGGAGAAAATCAGACATGTCAGACTGAACTTTTCATTAGGACTTTTGTACAGTTTTAAGCAAATGCTCCATTTACCATTGAAATGAAGACCATCAAGTTAACTCTTCATGGATGACATCATCCTCTGTGTCATGTAGCACTTACCTGCCTCAGACCTCTCTTCCTTCCCAATGGTGGTTGAAGGAGAAGGTTCTGATGACCTGGTTCACTCTGCACACTGGCTACCCTGTTGAGTGTTAACAGCATTAACATATGGAATGGGCACACATGGGAAGGAAGTATGGTGGATGTTGACAACTAAGACAAAATGGTACCTTGATTGAGTGAATACTACAAGTGATATTCAATAAGCATAACAGTTGTGTCAGATATCCAAAGAGGAAGCTACTAATGCCATGCCTATGTACTATACTCAACTATCAGCTACTACTACAGCAAATAAAATCTATCAATGTTATACAAAAACTTCAAGGATGCTCTCGTTCCACTATCACCACCAGTGAAGGTAAATCAGAGTCTGTAGGTGAACGTGATATATTTTTCCCCAGCTCATTCTGAACACACATAGGAGGGAATTTATCATTAGGAGAATATTTGAAGTCAGTTTTGCTTCAGTCTGTGTTGGAGTACTTGGTGCCACATTTATCAAATTTGGCTTGTCCTTAAACCTAACACTTCTGTCTAGAGAAGCTCCTCCAATTTTCCTACTCCACCCTGCTCCTTAAAGAAGTCTCAATGATAAATCTGGAGTGCAACTCATTAACATAGCTCACCACACCAACTTTTCCACCCATATTACAAAACTGGAGTGCGTGGTGTACACATGCAAAAAGTCGCAAAATTTTGCGCAAGCGAGTGCAAACAAAGTTGCAAAAGCCCTATTTTGCGACTTTTTGATGCCAGAATTCTGGAGTTAAGGTATGATAAATCAAGGCCATATACTTTAAGGACAAACTAAAACCAAGACGCCGACTGATTTCTAAATCACAGTCACAAATATCCAGGTACAATAGTCCAGAAGTGATCACCAGTTCATGCATAGGTGGTGAAGCTGACCATCTTTGGGGAGGGGGGATATGTTTCTGTAAAGTCTAATTCAATCCTATTCTTAGCCTGAATGTGAAGCTGAATTAGTGGAAGTGTAACAGTCTATTGCACTTAATAAAGAAGATCTTCAGAAAGAATGTTATAACATGTTCTATGTGAAAATCACATACAGGAGGGGAACATACAGAGAAAGAGTTTAGAAATATTTGTGCCTCTCCTGGTTTTTGGCTTACATATATTGATAAAAAATACTAACTGTGTGAAAGTGGCCAGAAAGTGTTGTCTGGGTTAAGATATTGATGACCTATCCTCTATATAGGTCATCAATATCAGATTTGTGGAGGTCCGACATTGGGCACCCCCACGATCAGCTGTTTTAGGCTACTTTCACTCTAGCATTCGGGGCTCCGCTTGTGAGTTCCGTTTGAAGACTCTCACATGCGGATCCGCTCAGAATGCATCAGTCTAGCACCGTTTGTCCTCTGCTCCGCTCAGCAGGCGGACCCCCGAACGCTGCTTGCAGCTTACAATGTAAGTCACTGGGGACGGATCCGTTTGAAGTTGACACAATATGGCTCAATTTCAAACGGATCCGCCCCCCCATTGACTTTCAATGTAAAGTCTGGACGGATCCGTCTGAGCAACTTTCACACTTACAATTTTTTCTAAACTATAATGCAGACGGTTCCGTTCTGAATGGATCCCATCGTCTGCATTATAGGAGCGGATCCGTCTGTGCAGACACCAGACGGATCCGCTCTGAACGCAAGTGTGAAAGTAGCCTTAGGCAGCCAGAAACTGTTCAGTGTGTGGACAGAAGCAGAAGACGACATACATTGCCTAGTTTCAGGGCCAGGTTACTGCATGTTTTTTTCACCTGGCCTTGTCAATTAAGAAAGAGCAGGAGGGGCTGGCAGAGGAAGCAGGAAGAGCAAGGATGCACAGAGTGCCTTGGGACCACCCTCAGTGCACTTAATCGTTTGCATATATGGATTAAAAGTTATTTTTTCCCAGAATAAAGCAAGTACTCAAGCACATTTAGTATAATGCCAGTATAATATCCAGACTTATATGCCAAATGTATGAGGGCTTCATTTTTGCAAGTTTCTCTTTCTAATGGCACCATTGACCGTAATTTACCAGATCATATATTAGAAAATGGAAAAAAACCAACCTTTGTGGTGAAACTGAACTAAAAATACATAATTTAGTGGAACACAGATTCTAATAACTATAGGTGCACATTGAAAAAACTCCTAGCAATCAGTGATCTCTCAGGTCCAGATTGCTTGTTACTTGCTCCATTCTCCCAATCCTATTTATCTGCTATTCTAATAATTTACGGTCTGGAACCATCTTTTTAACTACCTCCAGTAAAAGCTCTACCTGTTTTGCATTAGAGTTAATAGAAGATAGCTTAGCACTTGGAAACTTCGGGGGATCATTACACCTTCCCATATCAAGTCCACCTCTCAGGTCCCTAACACTGAGTTTTACAAACCATCAGGAAGCTGTAATCAAAACTCACCCACTAGGTTACATCACATGTTCCCCACTCACCTGCCATTCTCTTAGAGGATCTACAATAACATGTGGTCTTTATTCCATATACTTTGGGACTGTCACAAAATACAACCACTGTGGCTGATGACTGCGAGAATAATAGGTGTCAATTTTGGGGAGCAGGTGTTCTGTCCCCCACTCTTGCCCACCTATTAATTTGGATAGATGGTTTCAGTCCAAAGTACAGATTGGTGGTCGCCCCCACCTGTTTGTGTCTACAAAGCTAGTCGCCACTAGACATTGGAAATCCCCAATTGAACTTCATATTAACAAGGTTGGTCAATATGACGTGTGCATTAGAGAAAATTCTTGGTTCCCGACATCACAATTATGATTGGTTTTCCAAGGCTTCAGACACTTGGCTTAATATCACAGGAGAATTACTGGCAGATTTATTATGGCTGTCTCTGTTTTCTATGTGACCTCTATATCTCTGTTTTTGGTATTTATTGTACTTTCTGAGTCGATGACTGTGGTGTACATTGACAGTCTTCCTGTATGTCTATGTATTGTTGTATGCAAATGTAATTTTCTTCCTAGAAACCCAATCAAATCCAAAAATTAAAACAAAAAATACATAATTCCACCATTGTTTTGGGGTTTATTTTTACAGCATTCTCTGTGTGCTAAAAATGACATGACAACTTATTTTGTGGGTATTTGCAATGAAAGCAATACCAAATTAATTTCATTTTTGTTATACAAAACTAAAAACACTCTATTTTGCAGGGTGAGCTGTAGTTTTTGTTAATGCCATTTTGGGGGCATGTATCACTTTTTGATCATGTTTTAATTATTATTTTTTGGGTGGTGAATGGCAAAAACGGCAGTTTAAATAGTTTTTGTTACAATGTTCACCATACGGGATAAATACTTTTATATTTTAATAATTTGGGCATTTTTGAACACAATGGTACCCAGCATGTCTTAATTATTTATTTTTATAAGTAAAATGGAGAAAGGGGTGATATGAATTTGTAATTAAAAAAAATATATATTTATTTTTAGTCCATCTAGTCACTTGTGATCATTAGCTCGCTTAAGGGAAAATTGCGATGTTCCCATTGAGCCCTGCAGGGGCAGGGCTTAATAGGAACTTACTATGGCAGACCTGGGAGCCTTCACAAGGCTCATCAACAGTGATTCGTTAGGGCATCAGAATCAGCCTGCTCCCAGCAAATTACTTGCCATCTGAGGAGATAAAAGTCCATGATCTGCATTGTCTCTGATCACAAACACCTTTTGGCTAGTTTCTGCTGTGTAAAACAGCAGGCACTCTCTGGCTTTGGAGCTTTGTTTTTCCTGAGTGGGCGCCATTTATAAGGACCAGACATTCGCCTTACATGTACAGATGTTAGGAAGGGACAAAAAGCCAAGGTGGGGAAGCTTACTCACCTGTTCAGTCTTCCTCAACTCTAGCACTACCATACTGCTCCCCGACAGTGTTTACTGTGCTGCAGCAGTGATGCCACATCAACACACGAGACCACTGCTGCCGATCACAAGCCACTAAGTGACTGCAGTAGTCAAGTGTCTTCAAGCAAACAGAGTGGCAGGAGATTTAGTTCTATTATTTTTTATGTAATTTTCCCAACTTGGCTAATTTTTTCCCCTTTAAGACTATAAAAAAGCACTTATGGTAAACCGTTACTTTCAGTATATAAAAGATAAGTGGTGTTTTAAGATCACCATATTATCTATGCGAGCATTACAGTGATCTGATCAGCTGGTAGCTGCAGGGTTCCTAGATACATAATAATAGCAGAAAATATCAAGAATATTTAGGCAATACTAATTTGATGCAGGAACACTTAGCTCGGAGCCTTTTTATGAATTGGCAAACTGATGCAGCACAGGAACCGAGTAGAGCTTTCCTCATATCCTTTATGCAACAGCAGGAGAGGAAATTCTTAAGTCTTAACACATCAACTCTCTTAGCAACAAAATATTCTTAGTCCTATGTTTTTAATACAGTACAATAAACTAGACATATAAATTGATTATTTCCTTTTCTCCCCGTTATGATACCACTGTGTCCCATTCTCCCAAATCCTAATAAAACTACACTGTAGTGCAGCATGTAAGAGGACAATGTTAGCGTAGTTTCAATTACTTTGTATTGCAGAGAGTCTGTACTGTATTGTATGCCACCTGGTTGCCATAATTACCAAAGACGGGTAAACATCTATATATATATATATATATATATATATATATATATATATATATATATATATATATATATATATATATATATACCTAAGTACTGTTAAATAAACTGTCAGTCCATGTATATAGTTTGGATCTGCATTCTCATTACCCTGAGTTATCCATGTCCTACAGTTACAGTTATTGCAATTACTGCCTCAGTGTAATTGTCACCATCCCCCTGCACCTTACTTGTGCGCACAAGTTTTTGTAGTGTCCCACTAGGTAAATGTGGGCACTACACAAGGGTCAATTGGGCCACGTTGTCCTTCACCTCCTGAGGAACAGTGGCATTGTATTTTACAGTCCATTTTAATGTATATTGCTGTGTTATTTATGTGTATTTTCCCTGTGTATCTGTGTGGCAGGCCTGTTAGGGTGTAGTTCCTCCTCCTGGGCAGTAGAGGGAGCTAGGGAACCCCTAATATAAATAGTCAGGTCCTGTTCAGGGAAAGTAGTGTAGAGTCAGAAGTAGTGTGGACTTTACCTAGGCAACAGCTGAAGGGAGCTTCTGACATGCAACTGGACAGCCCAGGCTTCTAGTTGCCACCAGGATGCTAGTGAATGCAGTCCAGCCTGCCTGAGGATAGTGAGCCAGAGTTAGCTCAGAAGATTGTCACCAGGAAACCAAGTTCCCATAACCAAGCAGAGCAGAGCCAGTATTCCAGCCAGACAAAGAGCTGAAGGGCAGAAGGATTTTACCTAAAGCAAGGATATATACCTGAGGAAGATTTCTACCAAGGATAAAGCCAGCATTAGGGCATACGGGCTTTGGGATAGAGACAGCCAGGAGTTCTGAGGAATAGTGCACAGGATTTCTGAGGAAAAGTGCAGCCTGGTCTGTAAGTATTTTTACCCTCTGTGTATCTTGCAAGAACATTGTGCCTGCCATATATAAAAGCCTGCTTATAACTGCTGCTGTCATATAGAACTTTACCAAAGACTATATAAAGTTAACTGTTTCCAGTAAAAGGAAGTTTTGGTTCACCACAACATCGTGTTCCTCAATTATTCCTTCCTATAACCGATGTGCCACCGTTACAGGCACTGGCATCACGAACCTTAAAAAGACCTTGCCCCCGGCACATTAAACACCTGCAACATCCAGGGCACCTCATCTACCATCAGGCCTGGTCCCTATACACTGAGAGTGCCCCAGAGGTCTCCTGTGCTAGCCTCTCCATCACTGCTCTACGCCTGCCCAGGGTCGCCCATAAACTGTGAGTAACCAAGAGCAACCCTCGTTTGCCTAAGTAACCGTGACCTCACTATCGCAATACCCTGCAGGGCTGCGTACTGCATTTTTTTTCATTATATGCGTACCATATTATGAAGAAATTCTCCTCTACCAAAATCTAGAGGAGAATCCGGTGCATCGTGGAGGATCTAAGCAGCTCCACAGGTTTATTGCTTGAACTGAACAAAACGTCCCCCTCAGCTGGGTGTATAGTCAGTGTTGGACTGTAGTTCCCTGGGCCCACCAGAGGAAATTATTCTTGGGGCCCAACCCCTATATCATCAATAATGTTGAATAAAAAAAAATTGTCCCTTGTGGCAGGTAGTTGTCTCCAAAGACAGCTCCAAATGAGATCTTTTCTCCTGGACTTATGGGCCCACCATTGCATCAGAGCTTAGACCCATTGGAGGATTCTCTGGTACTCTGGTGGGCCAGTCCGACCCTGTGTATGGTTGACTGACCTTGAGTCACATGATAGCTCTAGTTTTCAAATATTTCTAGGCTACATTCACAGTCATTACAGGTTAACATTATAAGTTCAGCCCATCTTATGAAGGTAACGAGAGCTCGCTGTATGTTTTCTAAGGCACTGAACAGTGTAATTCCACATTACTATCACTGACAATGAAGTAATGACAATGAGATACGGAGTACGGTATATCCTAGGAATGATTGTGCGCCAGAAAGCGTGATAGAGCTATAGACAATGACCACTAACTGTATCACAATCTCTCTCAGCTTCTCCTTTGCATCGGGGAAACCAACAATTAAAGTGTTGCTAGTCAATTAGTCACCGGCTTGGAAATGCCGAACATTTTAATCTTTTTTAAGCACAAAAATATCCATAATGTTTAGATGGATTTTAATCAAATATTTTTCAGTGTTCTTGATGGAGACATTTTCTAGCCCTTTTTTGGCACAGTTTATTAAATTATATGGAGATGCTAATCCTAGAAGGTTTGGATATTGTATTGACCCCTGGTAAGGATCAGGTGAGAGAAGAAACACTTCAATGCACACAGTCACAGCTGTACTGGCTGACAATTGTGAAATGTGCAGAGTTTCTCTGTGCTTTTCATTTCCATGTCATGCTCAAGAGTAATCATCTGTTGGATTAATCTACCTTGTCCCGAAAGATAGCAGAATACCTGTTAGTACACCTCTTTAGGTCGCTTTCACAGGAGCGATTTTTCCTGTTCAGGTACTGTCCGAGTTTAGAACAGAAAGCACTCAGACTGAACACCGAGACATTAAAGTCAATAGAATAAGCCTCATAGTATCTGTTTGAGTCTAAACCTGTCCAACATCTTGGGCTATGTTCACACCACATTAGGTGAGCATGTTTAGTGTATGCTCCAGGAGATACTACCAATGCACATGCGCAATGGATCCATAAACTTCTATAAATCCGTCTGATGCCAAAAAGACGTCCTTTTGGCACATCTTGGGCAGGAATACATCAAGTATACGCAAAAATATATAGATATTTTATTATTTTTAGCAATGATGATGTATGACACAGCATACAGGGGCTTTACTTTCAGTGCGTCCATCGGGAGAGTTTTCCGGTAAATGCACTGAGAATAGCCCCTAGATCAGGGGTGGGCAACCTGCGGCCATCTGTTGTGAAACTACAACTCCCAGCATGCATACTTGCTCTGCTATTCTCAGAACTCTCATAGAAAGAAATGGAGCATGCTGGGAATTGTAGTTTCACAACAGCTGCAGTGCCGCAGGTTGCCCACCCCTGCCCTAGATGTTATGTGTACAGAGTCTTCGACTCTTGTGGGATTATCAATCTGTCATAATAGTTATGTATGTTCTTACTGGGTGTTATCTGAAAGCTTAGACCAGCTGTCTGCACCAGATTTATCACAGGGGCTCAGGCTGGATGATAAATCTGGTGCAGGGACGGACACCTTTCTCTGACTCTTGGTTGGCTTACTCTCGGACAGAATTTTAAGCCAGAATTGTGGCACAATTTTGAAACAAAATGATGCTTATTAGGCCCCGAACCTTTCCAAAAAGCCCACCGATTTTCTTTAAGCCCCACCTCCTTAACAAGCATGTCGAAAAAAACTGGAGAATCCCTTGATGCGCCAAATTACTCCAATTTGCACCACTTTTTAGGCAGATTCTTAAATACGGGCCAATGTCCGTCTGTTTAGAGAAAGCATGTTCTGTTCTCATCAGTTTTTATTCAGGACTGGCCCAATCAAGTCAATGGGTCACACAGAAGGACACTTTTCACTGATGGTTGTTAGGAGATGCTGGGTGTGTATTCTTCATTTTTTCTCACTGAAGAGAAAAACTGACGAAAACTGATGACATGCAGGCAGAAAAAACACGTACTGAATGCAATTGAAGAAAAAACTGAAGAAAGAGTGAAGGAAAAATGTCCATCTTGCATTGACAGAACTCATATGAGTTCTATATCGCTCGAGTGAAATAAGCCTCATAGTATCTGTTTGAGTCTAAACCTGTCCAACATCTTGGGCTATGTTCACACCACATTAGGTAAGCTTGTTTAGTGCAGTGTTTCCCAACCAGTGTGCCTCCAGCTGTTGCAAAACTACAACTCCCAGCATGCCTGGTCAGCCTTTGGGCAGGAATACATCAGTATAGGCAAAAACATATAGATATTATTATTATTTTTTTAGCAATGATGATGTATGACACAGCATACAGGGGCTTTACTTTCAGTGCGTCCATCAGGAGAGTTTTCCGGTAAATGCACTGAGAATAGCCCCTAGATCAGGGGTGGGCAACCTGCGGCCATCTGTTGTGAAACTACAACTCCCAGCATGCATACTTGCTCTGCTATTCTCAGAACTCTCATAGAAAGAAATGGAGCATGCTGGGAATTGTAGTTTCACAACAGCTGCAGTGCCGCAGGTTGCCCACCCCTGCCCTAGATGTTATGTGTACAGAGTCTTCGACTCTTGTGGGTTTATCAATCTGTCATAATAGTTTTGGATGTTCTTACTGGGTGATATTTGGTTGCACTGGAGCTTCAGTTGTGATGAGAATTTCCCCTACTCAAAAAATTGTGCGGAAATCAGGCTGTCATGCACCACAACAATGTAATAAATACAGATTCCTATACTCACTACACTATTACATTTATATATCATCACTACAAGATTTTTAGTCTTCAATAAAAACTTATACTACTTCTTGTATAGCCTCATAAACTAATATAGTGAACCTGTCTGTGGCAAAATGGCCCAACAACTAGAGGCATCTTAAAATAAATTTCCTCAGACGGTATTGATTACTCGTTGACCATGGAACACCTTAGTCATCGGGGACTTACATTTATGATGGCAACAGAGAAAACTGCATCTTTCACGGCGAGCCAAAATGGGTTATGAAGAGAATCATGAAGAAACAGATTGAGAGGGAGGGGATGGCTTCTGGCTTTTAAAGCTGGCCTCCATCCTCTCTCTCCGGCCTACATCACAATGACAGACAGGAAGCATTCATACCTAGACAGGCTGATCTCGCCATCACGGCCATGGGAGTCGTCAAGAACATTAGGTTCGCTGCAGGAGGGGGAGGGAGATGAAGCATTGAAGGGAAAGAAAAAGCAAACAAAAACAAAACAGAAACTTTGCATGCAAAAGTATAAAAAGTAACGAAAATATGTCTACAAATGAACTGAACAAAAGTACAAAACCACAGCAAATCATCTACGGTTCTTGGCATTCTGCACTTAAAAATTACAAGAATAGGGGCAGAGAGAGCTCGATGGGGAGGGGAAAATGCACCGCAAAAATGAAATTGAGGAGAAACAGGAGATAAGGAGAACGAGCAAGAGCTTATGGTTCATGATCTGGGGATTAAAGCAGCAGTACTAGGGAAATATTTCAGAATTAGGTTTATTATGATACTTACATTTATAATTTAAATATCTAATTTGTGGTCAGTATCTGAGTGGACATTTCCAGTTCTACCAGAGGACCTGTGCACATACACATTCAATTGCTCCATAAACTTTGTTATGGTTGCAGACACAGGACATATCTTCTGTAAGGTGTAATAGATGATTTGTGAATCAAGAAATCACTGCTACTATCAACTCATTGGTTTCAAAAACAGCTCCGAATGCCTTCTTCTGGACCTTTGAGGTCCATTGGGCCAATTGGAGGATCCTCTTCCTAGTGGGCTAAGCGTTTTTTTTAAGGATTAGTCAGATCATGACCTTATTGATGATGATGCCATTGCTTGACTAACAGAAAGACTTTGTAATGATGTTCATGCATTCCCCATGTAATAACAATTCTGGAGCACCTATTCTTATGGCTGTATGTTGTGCCATTCCTTTATTATACCTACTAGAAGTTATGAATACATTGCTATTAGCCTTCAGTAAAGGTACAGAGGGGAGGTAACAACTAGGGGGTGTGTACCTGCACAGACTCACTCTATCCAATCAGTGCTGCCATTTTCAGACTTTGCGGGGTCACGCCCCCAACTGGTTACCTCCCCTCTGTACCCTTACTGAAGGCTAATAGTAATTCATTCATAACTTCTAGTAGAAATAATAAAGGAATGGCACAACATAGAGCCATAAGAATAGATGCTTCAGAATTGTTAGTACGCAGGGAATGCATGAAACTATTAAAACAGACATGTCAGGAGTGGTGAAAGGTCCTCTTTAACTTCCTAACCCTGAATCCAGGAGCTACAGTATTCATACTGTATTTGTCAAAGTCATCCCATTGTATGATATCATATAATTATACGTTTATGGCTATTTGTTTCCTCCATTAGATAGTACTTTCCTGTTTTTTTATGTAACCAGTTCAATTTTCTAAGTAATTGGTCATGCTGAAAGCGCTTTTATAATCACACATGTAACTGGTTGAGAAGGAAATTAAGACCAGAACTTATTCCTAGCTCATGTTTGGCCTTAAATTGACCAAATAATCTATAAGTGAATATGTATAAGTTGTTCATTATTTTAATCATCAGTATGGCTCATCACTGGGGATTCTACAATTAAAAAGATTTTAAACATAATTGTAGATCAATGGTCCCTATATTAATATGTTTCCTACAAACTGGAGAATTTGGAGAGATAATTGACCGACATCTGCTGTTCAACTTGAGTTGTTCGTTTTCAAAATTGGCAATACTGAAAGGGTTGTTATGATGCCAGGTGTGACTGGATCCAAACAAGTAGAGGGCACAACATTTCCTTAATGGGATTGTCCAGGACTCAGATATTGAGGACCTACCCTCAGGATTGTATGGCAGCTGTGCTTGGTATTGCAGCTCAATCCCATTCACCTGAATGAGGCTGAACTGCACAAATTTCATGTAACGTCACAAGCCTAGGAAGAGGCCACAGCTCTCACCCAAGCTCAGTGGCCCATTCCAACAGCTAATGGGCCGAGGTTAGATTCCCACGATCAGATATTGATGACGTATCCTAAAGGATCGGTCATCCATATGTGAGTCGCAGGCAACCCCTTCAACTACTGCTCTGCCTATAAATCTTGACCTGGAAATTCTTAGTGAATGAGATACTCCCTGCTTTTACTGTCAGTACTAGTACAGTATACAGTACTCCAAGCTTGTGTAGGTTGCATGCATTTCTCCTTATAGATGTAGAGATGTCTATGAATCATATGATGCAAGTAAGAAAAACACTAGTTCTGCTGCTTTAATCACACAATAGTGAAAGGTCCTGGAAATCATGACCATGTTTCATGTAAATTCAATAAAAAAAAAGCACCAAAACAGTAGAGATCAAATCAGACACAGCCAACATTTAAGTGCTCCCTTTGTGCATTTATACAAAAATGGTGCTGCTATATAACATACAAAAAAGTAACCACTTTGTAACATAGGTGCCTGGTGCCGGTGGGATCTTGTCACCTCAATATGCCAGGTTTCACAATCAGCCAATTTAACAACATCTAACATTTATGGACAAATTTAATGGAATACAGAAACAAATCTAATCAATATAACAGTGATACATGTTATTAAAACCAGCATAAGATATTACAGTGTGCGGCTCATCCCTGCTAACAAATAATACTGATTTTAATATCATGCTTCTCTAGGATTTACCATTGTTTGCCAGCCTATCCAATACACTAAACTACCAAGAACCTAATGGAACAGTGATGGCCTTATAGCGTCTCATATTATTACAATTTGATACATTGTGATAACTTATAAGCAAATTATTTTTGAGTGTATCTAAAGCATGATATGGCTAAGCTAAATTTTATGGGCTCTTGATCACCACGTGATGGATGGACAGCACAGTTTACCTTTGGCTGGGAAGCATGCCACCCTCAGCCTGGGGGACAGACAAGCTGGATGTGTGACTTGAGAAACGTCTTCTACCAATGGCACTCAAGAGGTAAGCATCCTGTTCACTTACCACACTGGGCATGCTCACAGAGTCATCTACAATCAAACAGATTTGGTTTTAGATGTTCAATACAAATAGAAGAAACAGCTTAATTCTCATGCAACTGTATTGAGTCACGCTAAAGTATCCCCCACATGCTGGGAATGTCCAAGATCTTGAAGCCAGATTTACCTGTTGTACTTGAGTTAAAGAAATAATTGGTTGCTTGAGGAAAATATCTCCAGTGGAGATCTCCAGGATCTTCCCGAACATAGTAAGCTAACAATGAATTCATTAGGGACTCTGAAAGACTGTCCAATAACTTACTACTTGTCTGCCCATTCTGGAGTGGCTACAGATTTAATAGGTGGCTGTGACTTTTATTTGTACTTAGGCTAGTTTCACACTAGTGCTAAAATGTTCCGGCAGGCTGTTCCAGCAGAGGAACAGCCTGCCAGAGTTCATTGGATCCAACATAGCCAGAAACTGCCACAGCACCGCCAGGCATTCGGCCAGACGAAAAAACATTTGCAGTGGTATTTGTCCAGCCCGAATCCCAGCACTAATGCGAAACAGGATGGATCCACGACGGGTCCCATAGTCAATGGGCTCCGGCGGGGAAAGGTAGTATCCGGCTATGCCGGATATGATAAACTCCGGCAGGCTGTTCCTCTCCCAGAACATTTTAACGTGAAACTAGCCTTAAATCACCACATTTTCAGCTGCCAGAATATACAAGGCAAACCTTCAGTATTTTGAACTGTGAGAAACACATTTGAGGGCTAAGTCATGTATGAAGAAAAGAGGAACTGAAAGTAAACAATGGACTTAGGCTTTATAGGGAATCTGTCACCAGGGCTCCCCCAACCCACTGCATGCACAGACAGATAGCTGTGGTTCTCTGTTTTTCTTTTATTGATCCAAGACTCTGTTCCCAGGTTATGATACTTTTTCCTAATATGCAAATTAGGCCTTTTGTGCAATGAGGGTGTCACCATTGCTCTTGTTGCACACAAACGCCACTTCTTTCTATGGTCAGGCCCTCCCTTGCTGCTTTGATTAAAAGGGCGAGGCAGTGGCAAAGCAGCCGGGGAGGGGCTGACCACAGAAATGAGTGGAGCTGGTTGGAAACAAGAGCAATGGTGATGGCCTCATTGCACCAAAGCTTAATTTGCATATTAAGAAAACGTATCATTACTCGAGAACGGAGCCTCGGATCAACAAAAGAAAAGCAGGGTTTTAATCAGGTAAACCACAGCTATAGGTCTGTGCCAACCGTTGGATAAGGAGGTCGTTGGTGACAGATCCCCTTAAAGGCAAACAAGTTTAAAAAAAAGTCACGCTGGCTGCTCAGATCTCTCTTTCTTGCAGAAGCATCTCTGATATCTTAAAGGGGTATCCCAGTGTGATAAGTTTACATAAAAATTGGGTCAGTGAGAGCAAAAATAACAAATGGTGAGTATTCACCTTTCTGTTTCCCAGTCACTAGTCCATTCCTGACTACTCTCCACTTCCTTTTCTCGGCTCGATATGCTGGAAATGGTTTGGCCTGCCCATCCAGCCAAACTCTGGTTGCAGTGGTGACCGCCCCAGCTAGGGACCGCATAAGTGAGCAGTCAAAGCCGTTTCTGGCATGTGGAGCCTGAGAAGAGGAAGTGGAGAGGAGCCAGGGCCATGGCAGAGACTGGTAAGGAGAGCATGCACCACTTGTTATTTTTTATTTAAAATTATCCCATCAGTGCTCCATTAAAGGGGTTATCCAATTTCTCAAACCCCCCTCCCCATGTCCCAGTGGTGGTGCAGGGACCTGGAGCGGCGCGGGGAGCGGGGTAAGTATATTACCTCTGAGAGCCCCGACACCGAGGGGGTGGTTGGGGGTTGAGAAATTGGATAATACAAGTTGGTGAGGCCAACATAGAGTCAGTTTGGGTTACGTTGCAGTTTGCTAATCATGCAGTAACTCGTGTAGGTGTGATATATAGACCACCTGATCAAGTTAAAGAACTAGATGATCTACTAGTTGAAGAAATAGCTAAAATGACAATGAAATGAGAAGTTATCATTATGGGAGATTTCAATCTTCCAGATATAAACTGGAAAACCAAAATAGCAAGTTCTACCAGGAGTACAGATATTCTAAATTCCCTACTGGGGTTATCCCTACAACAAATGGTTGAGGAGCCAACCCGGAGGGAGGCCATTTTGGATTTGATATTCACAAATGGGGATTCGGTATATGATGTCATTGTAGGCGAAACCTTGGGATCTAGTGATCACCAGTCAGTGTGGTTTAATATAAGAACTGTGAAAGAGTCCCACCACACAAAAACAAAAGTTTTAGATTTTAGAAAAACAGACTTTTCAAAAATGAAATTAGTCATAAATGAGTCCTTATCAGACTGGAACGGATTACATGGAGTCCAGGAGAAATGGGACTACTTAAAAGGTGCATTATTGAAGGCAACAGAAAATTGCATTAGACTTGTCAGTAAAAGCAAAAAAAGGAAGATACCACTGTGGTACTCAGCAGAAGTGGCCCAAATCATTAAAAATAAAAAGCTAGCATTTTGTAATTATAAAAAAAAACCAGAGCAATGAAGATAAGGAAATCTACAAGATTAGGCAGAAAGAGGCCAAGCAAGTTATAAGAACTTCTAAAGCTCAGGCAGAAGAAAAACTAGCTCAGTCTATGAAAAAAAGGGATAAGACAATCTTCAGATATATAAATGAAAAAAGGAAATTAAAACAAGGAATAACTAAATTAAAAATAAAGGACGGGGGGCGTGGCCTGGCTGCTGAGCGAGATGGCCGCATGTTAGAGGAGCTCCTGCACCGCAGCGACTATTCCGCAGCCAGCCCATAAACAACAGCTTCTGAGTGGCCGTTCTTCCACCTACAGCCATCACTGCCGTCCCCTACAGCCATGGGGAAATCGAAGCGATCCCTCCCGAAGCTACAGTACGGGTCAGTGGACTCTTTCTTCACAAGGGGGAGAGGGAAAGATGGCGCCGGCCTCATGACGGAATCCCCGCCAGCATCCCCTCTCAGCGCTCCGTCGCCCTCACCTGCAGTCCGCTCCCCGTCCCCACCGGACCATCTAGAGCTGACTCACCTCTTCCATGGCCCCCAGCCATCGCTCCCTCCGACTCCTGCAGACGTCGCAGATCCGGCACATGCTGGACAAGATGGCGCCCGATCCCCCTCAGTCAGCGCGGGCCGCTGTGAATGGCCGCAACTTAGAAACTCTCAGCAGCTGAACCTGGAGGTCTCCGAACCACATGCTGTGCAGGTCAGTGACTTTGTCAACAAGTCTCATGTTGCTGAACAGCCGGATGACCCGTTCCAGAGTCTCCCTACTTCTAATAATTTAGTCACTGAGGATTCTCTAAAGAATATGCTGCTGGCCTTAAAATTCTCTCTCAGCACTGATATGGGGAAGCTCATTAACCCCGTGCTCGCCAGAATACAGGCAGCTGAAAGAAAAATTGACCATGTTGAAACAAAAATGGGCGAGTTTGCGGCGTCCCAAAACGAGCTTATTGACGCTCATAATGACATGGCGGACCAGATTGAAGCCATTAATTTAAAGATTGCTGACATGGAAGATCGCTCCAGGCGCAACAATATTAAGTTTAGAGGCATCCCTGAAGAGGTGACCCCAGAGGAGTTGCAACCATACTTGAAAGGCCTCATGAAATTGCTCCTGCCTCAGATTCCGGGTCCAGACATGATCATAGATCGCGCTCACAGGATTCCAAAGCCCTCTCATCTAGGGTCCCATATCCCGCGCGACACCCTTGCCCGCATCCACTTTTTTCATACCAAGGAAGCCATGATGTCAGCGGCGCGAAGAAAACAACCACTCCCAGCGCCGTATGAAACGGTGAAGCTTTTTACGGATTTGTCCAGATTTTACGCTCCGCCGTCGCAGAGAACTAATACCTATAACTATGGCTCTTCAGGACAGTGATGTCCCCTACAAATGGGGCTACCCCCTGAAAATTCTTATTCGCAGGAACGCAAGTCCATGCGATAAAAAATCTGGATGAGGGGAAACATCTCCTCCAGCTCTGGGGTATCCCTTTATTTGCTAAGTCCACTGGAGATAATCCCCCTGTCTCACTATAACCTTATTCATTCTTCATAGGGACTGCTACGGGCCCTCTATTTGATATGTAGCACTCCTGATAGGAATGGACGCCTTGAATATGTGGAACCCACCGGATGACGGAACTAACACGGCATTTGGACTCTAATAAGGGGCTGCTTTCTATTGCTCACACAGAACCGGTGCGATCTCCTACCTCATTCTACTTGTTCTCTACCTCGCCAGCCCTGGCAGTGGACTTTCGCCCCTAGTTTGTCTAGGTGACTGGATAGTCGCCTCCCATCATAACCCGTCCTAACCCGCTTTCCTTCCTCCCTTTGTCGTCTAACCCTTCCTTCTCTGTCTAGGAAAGTTGTTTTTACATCTGTCACTTTAAGGAATATTTGTCTGTTTTTATAGTTCCACTTTGTATTACACTGAGCTGAAGTTGTATCTCCGTTGCTTTCCTAATATATAGGTGTCCTGCACTGTGTAGAGATGGGTCTCAAGATTATGAGCTTCAATGTCAAAGGCCTGAACTGCCCTCAAAAGCGTACCTATCTCTGGGCTGAAGCATTGGCTTCCCATGCCGATGTGCTGTGCATTCAGGAATCCCACCTACTCCAAGCAGACGCCTACCGAGTACATCATCGCCTCTTTTCAAACGTCTTTCACTCACATTTCTCCAGGAAAAAACGAGGTACTTTTATTGCAGTTAAAAACACGGTAGCATTCACCCTAATTGCCTCCAAGACAGCCCCTTCTGGCCGTTATGTGATCTTAGTGTGCTCCATCAATAATATAGTATACACTCTTGTCAATGTATATGCCCCTAATTCACATCAGCTGGCGTTTCTACATAAAGTCATGCGCCAGGTTCACTCACTTAAGCAAGGTAAACTGATTATTTGTGGGGACTTTAATTCGGTCCTGCAACCTACCTTGGATTCTTCCTCCCCCTCCCGTAGAACAGATGTGGGTATAGCCTCCTTTTTGCAGTCAGAGGGATTGTATGATGTGTGGAGGGCCCAACATAGCCTGGAGAGAGATTATACCTTTTTCTCGGTCCCGCATCTCTCCTATTCCAGGATAGACCTTTTTATGGTGGACCATACCTCCCTGCTCCATACTACCTCCTCAGAGATAGGCTTGATAAAGTGGTCTGACCATTCCCCCATCACTATCACTCTTGAGGAACAGTACCAATCCCACAGGGCCCCAGTGTGGAGAAACAACACCTTTCTTTTTAATAACCCTAAATGCATTGAGGAATTGTCTGCCCACCTCTGCGAGTTCTTTCAGTTCAACGTTGGCTCTGTCTCGAGTAACTTTGTTTTATGGCAGGCCCATAAAGCCTTCATGAGAGGTTCCCTAATTAAATTGAATATTAACTTAAAGAAGCACAGGGAGAGGGAGATAGCGTTGATCTTGAAAGAAATAGCGGATCTGGAAACTACTAACAAGTCCTCCCCCACTCTACACGGCTCTAATTCCCTCCGGGTAGCGCGAAATAAATTGAGTGCTTTATTGTTGCAAAACTATCATAAATCTCTTCTTAGAATGAAATCAAAGTTCTACGCTCAGGGAAATAAGGCCGGCCGTCTCCTGGCCCAGCAGCTTAAAAAGCAACAAGCCAAATCCAAAATCCCATACTTACTTCACCCGGTTACAAAGGCGAAATTGATGGATCCAAGAGACATCGCTGATCAATTCAAATTATACTATCAAACCCTGTACAATTTAAAAGACCATACCCCTCTGCCGCAAGATTACCCGACACTGGTGGCAGACTTCCTTTCCAAAGCGTCTTTGCCCATTCTAAATGATAGACCTCTGATAACAGTATTGTGTATATTGTGTAGTAGTGGCTGCACCCACAGATGTATTGTCATAACGCATGTTCTCATCTGATTACTGTGATGTTGTCCATGTCCGAATACTTCTTTGTTTTTATTGATAAAATAAAAAACTATTGAAACTAAAAATAAAGGACGGAAGGTATGTAGAAGAGAATAAAGGGCTAGCCGACTGCCTTAATGAATACTTCTGTTCAGTTTTTACAAAAGAAAAAGAAGGAGAAGGACCTCCACTAGAAAGGATGACTATTAAATCGTTTGATGCATGTGTCTTTACAGAGGAAGATGTTCTAAGTTTGCTGTCTAAAGTGAAGACAAATAAGTCACAGGGGCCTGATGAGATACACCCAAAATTATTAAAAGAGCTTAGTGGTGAGCTGGCAAAACCGTTAACAGATTTATTTAACCAATCATTAGTAACAGGAGTCGTCCCGGAAGATTGGAAATTGGCAAATGTCGTGCCCATTCACAAGAAAGGTAGTAAGGAGGAATCGAGCAACTATAGACCAGTGAGTCTGACATCAATAGTAGGCAAATTAATGGAAACCCTATTAAAGGATAGGATTGTGGAACATCTAAAATCCCATGGATTGCAAGATGAAAAACAGCATGGGTTTACTTCAGGGAGATCATGTCAAACAAATCTTATAGATTTTTTTGACTGGGTGACTAAAATAATAGACGGTGGAGGTGCAGTAGACATCGCATATCTAGATTTTAGTAAGGCTTTTGACACTGTCCCACACAGAAGACTTATCAATAAACTGCAGTCATTGAGCATGGACTCCCATATTGTTGAGTGGATTAGGCAGTGGCTAAGTGACAGACAGAGGGTTGTAGTCAATGGAGAACATTCAAAACAAGGTCATGTTACCAGTGGGATTCCACAGGAATCTGTACTGGGACCAATTTTGTTTAATATCTTCATAAGTGATATTGCAAAAGGCCTCGATGGTAAGGTTTGTCTTTTTGCTGATGACACAAAGATATGTAACAGGGTTGATGTTCCTGGAGGGAAACGCCAAATGGAAAAGGATTTAGGAAAACTAGAAGAATGGTCAGAACTCTGGCAACTGAAATTTAATGTGGATAAGTGCAAGATAATGCACCTGGGGCGTAAAAACCCAAGGGCAGAATATAGAATATTTGACACAGTCCTGACCTCAGTATCTGAGGAAAGGGATTTAGGAGTAATTATTTCAGAAGACTTAAAGGTGGGAAGACAATGTAATAGAGCAGCACGAAATGCCAGCAGAATGCTTGGATGTATAGGGAGAGGTATAAGCAGTAGAAAGAGTGAAGTGCTTATGCCGCTGTACAGAGCACTGGTGAGACCTTACTTGGAGTATTGTGCGCAGTACTGGAGGCCATATCTCCGGAAGGATATAGATACTCTAGAGAGAGTTCAGAGAAGAGCTACTAAACTAGTACATGGATTGCAGGATAAAACTTACCAGGAAAGGTTAAAAGACCTTAATATGTATAGCTTGGAAGAAAGAAGAGACCGAGGGGATATGATAGAAACTTTTAAATACATAAAGGGAATCAACTCGGTAAAGGAGGAGAGCATATTTAAAAGAAGAAAAACTACCACAAGAGGACACAGTTTTAAATTAGAGGGGCAAAGGTTTAAAAGTAATATAAGGAAGTATTACTTTACTGAGAGAGTAGTGGATGCATGGAATAACCTTCCTGCAGAAGTGGTAGCTGCAAATACAGTGAAGGAGTTTAAGCATGCATGGGATAGGCATAAGGCTATCCTTCATATAAGATAGAGCCAGGGACTATTCATAGGATTCAGATATATTGGGCAGACTAGATGGGCCAAATGGTTCTTATCTGCCGACACATTCTATGTTTCTATGTTTCATTCTATGGATAACCTCTTTAAGTACTTTATGTAGCTGCATTATATGTAGTTGCCTTGTACTTCAATGAGTAATAGAGTAATTGTATATTTTTGGTGTTTAGAGATTGTATAAAAGGTGACTGCATAATGTTTCTTTTATGGGGCAATTCAAGGAATAAGAAAAGTACAATTGACGTACAGCTGCTTTAAATGCTATGGACACCATTTGTGGGATGTATTTATGTTCACATTTTACTCTGTTTGGGCTTAAAATAATTTTTTGAATTGGTTTTTATTATACATTTTCAGCAGGTTTTGTGATAGATATAGTTAAAACCCTGTTTAATGTATTTGCAAACTGTTCCTTCAGCTGACAGCTCATGTAAAGCCTTATCTCTGATCTCCTAACCCCATAAACACTTGTCTAAACCATATTCTTATCAGTTCGAGTTTAGCTAAGGAGTGTTTGTGAGCTGTCAGATCAGAAATAAGGCTTCACATGAGCTGTCAGCTGAGGGAACTCAGGAGGGACAGTTCTGAAATAAGCTGATTTTTAACCACACATCACAAAAACAGCAGAATTTTTTTTATAAAGACTGATTGAAAAAAATTTTTTTAGCCCAAATAGAGTAAAATGCAATTATAATTTTTTTTTTCCAAAGGTGTCTATAGCCTTTAAAAACTAAAAATTCAGTTCTCCATAAAACAGTGCATTTTTCACCAGAAGTGCCCTTTACTTTTTAATTGACAAAGCTGGAACTATGGAACATGTGGGCTGCATGTGACCAAAAAAATGTCAAGCATCTTTTGGGTCACATTGCCCAGTGATGCCCCTTTTCCAAAAACTCTATACTTACTTTCTTCTTCTTCTTCATCCGTACGACTTAGTGTGTCCTGAGAGGCTTGCTGTGAGTGCTCACTGTCTTGCTCCCAAACAGTCCCAGTGCCTGTATTGGAGCGAGACATTGTGGCCAAACTCAAGCGATAAGCTGAGGTGGAGGTGCCAACTGTGCTGATGGACGTCTTCCCTTGGTATGCTGCAAGACACAGATATACAGTAGGTGTTTGAGTGGAAAAAGTAAGGCTACTTTCACAGGCAGAGGATCTCAATACCGGGAAAAAACATTTCCGTTTGGTCCTTATGTATTGGGTGCATCAGGATATCTTCCGTTCTGACGGCATTCCGTTTTGTGACCACACACAAAACCGCTGCAAGCTGCGGTTTTGTGTCTAGTCATAAAAACGGGAAAAGAAAGGATCCGGCACTGGAAACAATGTAAATCAATGGTGACAGATCCTTTTTTTTAAGAGCCTAAAAAAACGGATCCGTCACCCATTGACATTCAATGTATTTAGTTTCGGATCTGTTTTGATTTCACACAACCGCATCCTAACGGAACGGATGCATCCTAATGTGCAAAATCAAAACAGATCCGTTAAATTCCGGTATTGAGATCCTCTGCTGGATCTCAATACCAGAATTAACAATGAAAGTAGCCTAAGTTAGGCTCTGGTCACACTACTGCTAGGCTCAGTTCAGTCAGGTTTTTGTTCTTTTGTGATGACATTTATAATGTTGTCTGCTGCTCTACAACTTTCCTGTGAAAAAAGAAAACCGACCAAAATAAATGCCATTTGCAGTAATGTCAAGAGAGCTTTACTTTAAACAAGTGCAGGATGTAATAAAAAAGAAAAAAAAAGAAATCAATGCGAATAAACAAGGAGAAAAACTTTGACATATATGTTCTCCCTGTGTTTACATCGCTTTTCTTCTATTTCCTCCCACACAAAAAAAAGGATATGGGTAAAGTTAGGTATCGAGGCCCACTGGGACAGGACCTGATGTGAGTAATGATGTACTCTTCTGCAGAATATGTTGGTGCTATATAAACAATGGGAAATAATTATTTTTGTGGCTGTATTTACAGCCTGTATTATTTTGCTCTATCATGGCCAATGCACCAATATGAACTTGAAAATAATACAAAAAATTTAATAAAAATCATTTTCTCTATTGTTCATATGGAGGAAAATAATCAGCTGTTTTCATACCTGATCCACTATGTACGGCCTCCTTAAGGATCTTCAGTTCACTATTAAATTCATTGATGAGAGAACTTTTGCACAGAGGCCGTGGGATGAAGCGTCGCTCTAGCTGGTCTGCTATGTGTTGACGTGCACTGAGCTCATCCTGGTTCTCTGCTGGCTGTGCCAACAGCTAGAGGTAAAAAGTACAATGGACATTACTAACATTTAACATGAATTAATCGGATGAACACTCCAGCTCCACTATACAATCTACTGAAACAATTTGAGTTAAAGACTGAGATATTTCCCTGGTTGTGTGACACCAATATAGACCAGTTTCTTATGTTTTCAGTCATTTTGGAGACATATCTCTCAGGATTGTGGGGGTGCGCTTTAACCTATATGGATTTATGTATGCATGTATGAGTATCAGCGATACATTTACTTATGGAAGGATGAGGTCCATAATTGCATATATACAGTAGGTGAGTTGAGTTCTTCATTGTATTACTGCACAAAGATACTGCAACACAAGGTATAATGTGATTCTTATAATATCTGTATGCTGCTTTATTGCCTCTTCTATACGATTATTCCACTTATTTAGCTTAATTTTCCAGTATTCAGAAACCTTGGCATTTGATGAATTTTAGAATTCAGAAAAAGAAAACTAACCTTGCACTGGATGAAGGGTCTCAAGAGTACAAATATTGGGATCCTTGTTCTTACAATGAAGTCTAAGAAGTCCCATAGAGCTAAACCACCAACTTTCCTGAGGGCCATCTCTTTCACTTGTAGGCTAAGCTGATACCATTCACTTCCCAGTTGCCTTTCAAAGCAGACCAGAATAACCTTTAGAGCTGGAAAATAAGGACATAAAGTAAAGATGGATAATGATATAACAAAGATAAAATTATGGAAATGGAGATTGCAGAAACTACTAAAATTGGGTTAAGAACTGTCCAACGCATTATTAAAAACTGGAAGAATAGTGGGGATCCATCGTATTCGAGGAAGAAATGTGGCCTGAAAAAATCCTGAATGATCGTGATCGGCGATCACTTAAACGTTTGGTAAAATCAAATCGAAGAAAAACAACAGTAGAACTCAGGGCTATGTTTAATAGTGAAAGTAAGAGCATTTCCACATGCACAATGCAAAGGGAACTCAAGGGATTGGGACTGAACAGCTGTTTAGCCATAAGAAAACCACTAATCAGTGAGGCAAACCAGAAAAAAGGGCTTCAATTTACAAGGGAGCATGAAGATTGGACTCTGGAGCAATGGAAGAAGGTCATGTGGTCTGATGAGTCAGATATACCCTGTTTCAGAGTGATGGGCGCATCGGGGTAAGAAGAGAGGCAGATGAAGTGATGCACCCATCATGACTTGTGCCTACTGTACAAGCCTGTGGGGGCAGGGCTATGATCTGGGGTTGCTGCAGTTGGTCAGGTTTAGGTTCAGCAACAGTATGTGCTCCAAGAATGAGGTCAGCTGACTACCTGAACATATTGAATGACCAGGTTATTCCATCAATGGATTTTTTCTTCCCTGGTGGCACGGGCATATTCCAAGATGGCAATGCCAGGATTCATCGGGCTCAAATAGTGAAAGAGTGGTTCAGGGAGCATGAGACATCATTTTCACACATGGATTCGCCACCACAGAGTCCAGACCTTAACCCCATTGAGAATCTTTTTTTTTTTTTGGGTTTTTGGTGGCAATTTTTTTTTTGACAGGCAGTGTATTATACTTAAGGGCTGGGGTGGGCATCTCCAAAAGATGGATTATAATTTGTTGCCTAATCCTCTGTTTCCCATAGTACCTTATTTAGAAAATTGAAATAAAATATGAATAAGTCTAAGAGGTTTACTTATAGGTACGTTTATGTGCAAGAGATTGTAAACTTGTTCAATGTCAGCAAATGTGAATTAAAATACAGCAGGTTTTATTGAGCTACACTGAATATTAAATAGGAACAGATGATAAAGTAACATTTATCCTAGTCATAATTGCCAGAAATAAGGATGCAGGGGACCCAGGAGTCTCTGGATCCACTGGTTGGGAACACAGCTTTAACCATCTTACCAAGATAGGCAGCTTGACTTGTGGAGTCAGCAAGCCCTTCTCTGCGCAGGTCTTTCCCAGCATCTCCTGGGGTGGAGCAGTGAGCTGGTGAGCTTTCCAGCATAAAGTTCTTACTGCGGGAAGTACTGATAATACGTGGGGGAAGAAGAATGTTTATCACAGTCTGCAACAGCAAGAACACTTCAGGCTGCTCCAACCAGGGACTATCTGTTGCAAAACAAGAAAGGGGAAGAGTTGAGATGGACATGAATGTGGACTATAGCTTGAACGTAAAGTATGATAGAAGTGGAGTTGCTGTTCATCTCTTAATGTGGCCATACACATTAGACTAAGGTTGGCCAACAATCTAATGTTTATTCGATTTTTGGCTGATGTTTGTTCTGCCTATGTCGGTGAAGAAAATTTCTGCATGTTGAAGTTCAACATTTCTGATCCTTTGTTTTCAAAGCAGGTAAGTTGTTAACAAAGGACGTCATTGGCTTATTTCCCTCTATCCATTCAAAACACATGAATGCTGAACCACGCCGAGTGTACATGTGTATGGGGAGGTCGTGAAAAATATCTGTTGGGTGATGAGCGTTTGGCCATCAGTTACTAAATGTGTATGGCCTCCATTAGGCTGGTTTCACACTAGCGTTCGGTAAATCCGGCAGGCTGTTATGGAAGAGAACAGCCTGACGGGTCTCTCTGGATCTGGCATTGCTAGAAGTTACATGAGGGACGGCTGGATCTCCTGAACTCTAGTATGAAACTAGCCTTAGTCGGTTATGCGAACATTCATTTTGCTTTATGCAATGATTTAAATAAAATTCAAACCTTTGCTTCCTGATCCAACTGTTAGCACGAAGGGAATGAGCAGGTTTAGTAACATCCCTTCTCTTCTCTCCAGGTTAGTGAAAGGTGAAATCACATGGCTCAGAGGGAAGTCATCTTTTAATGCCTACATGTCAAAAGAAAACCATGGACAAAACTTAAATGACTATGTTTATTGTAAATTGTGTGTATGTCCTTATGGCTAAAAACAATGGTTTGTTTGAGGATAGGATGTACAATGTCTATACAACAATACAGAATTAAATGCTTGTCCAACCTGTATCTGCAGGGCCACCAGCCTGACAACAGCTGTGCTAAAGGGCAGAGGAGGGGAGAGATATGGGCTGAGATGGAGAAGGGGTAATCCATCAGCAACACTAGAGGGCCCCACCACACCCATAACCTGCAATATAAACAAGGCAGAAAGTAATGAAATACAGGAGAAAACTCAAATATGAGACAGCACATATCTGGTTACTTCCTCACACGAAGCTCCATGTAGCATGCAGGATTTAAGCACAGACATGGGGGTCAGACAGCAACGTGGCAACAGACCAGAAGACCCCATGGTTCCATCTTACTCACCAGATTCACACAAACATTGATCAGAGACCTAAGGTGAGGCAGGAAGGAAATGATGGGCTGCCTCTGAAGTGTCAAACAAACCCCTTCTATCAAATTGCTGGCAGGTTCCCACTCAACCTGTCGCCTGTAATACAACGGGAAGCAAGGTTAGAGAAAAATCAAAGTTAAAAGAAAATTACGGATTTTAAATGGTGATCCGATCTCTTACATACATCTTCCATGGTCATAATGTATTAAAACCTATTTGCATCAAAGAAATTTGAAAATTATATCAACATTCACCGACTTATTACTACTGATATATTATTATACCATGACCGGGATGAATTCCTTCACAGACAGAGACTTTGACACAGCCAGAAATAGAAAAAAAAACTGACAAAAGGTCTAATAGAGACAGTTGCAAATCTTCTGCGCCAATAGACTGCTTTATGGTAGTCACATGGACCACAGACACAATGTTCTGTAGGAGACCTCATTGACTTTTGTGTGCGAGAGTTTTCTAGGCATGCTTGTGACCTGTGCAAAGGTCATTGTACAAGGAAGGAGTAGATAAGCGTTCACAATAAGCTTTGTCATTGTAATCCTGCCTGTGATGATAAGGAGATGACTGCTGAAAAGTGATCTGTACAGACGAAGAAGTGGCACCTATTATTAGAGTTAGCAGCCAGTGCAAAAACTGCAGGATTTTTTTTCTTTAATATAACATCATAGTAACATAGTTTATAAGGCTGAAAAAAGACATCTGTCTATCCAGTTCAGCCTGTTATCCTGCAAGTTGATCCAGAGGAAGGCAAAATTATTTGAAGATATCTTTTACATTTAGGGATCTAAAAATTCCCTTTATCTTTTTATGTAAAGATGTAAAAAGAAATGCTGTTCAAAAGTGAATCTGAGCTTAAGGCCTCCCGCACATGAACGTGTGCGCTCTGTGGCCATAATGCGGATCCTCAATACATGGGCGCCGTTCCGTGGGCATTCTGCATCATGGATGCGGACCCATTCACTTGAAAGGGTCCGAAAATCCGGAGATGCGGAATGGTGCGGAACAGAACCCTACGGAAGCACTACGGAGTGCTTCCGTGGAGTTTCGTCCTGTACTTCCGTTCCGCAAAAAGATAGAACATGTCCTATCTTTTTGCAGAACGGGCGGATCGCGGACCCATTAAAGTAAATGGGTCCGCGATACGCTGCAGCTGCCCCATGGTCGGTGTTCGTTTATGTGCAGGAGCCCTTTAAAAGAAGTATGTTCCAGTAAAACAGCTAATGATGATCAGAAAGTGGTTGTTTCCAAATACACTTGTACACTCTACTCCCCCCAAACAGGAACTTGCTTAAAGTTATGGTCCAGAGAACAACAGGCATACTATTAAGAAATTCACACACTTGCTGCACAAGAGGTACTGCTAAATACAGATGATTATTATATTCATTTATGTTTCTGCCAAATTTCCTTGAAGAGTAAATCTATGGTGAAGACTTTGATCTTGGGCTTCCACTGATTTCCAGTACTAATTAGCATGAGAGCATAATGTCCCGACGCTTGGCTCAGTCATTTCTGTTTCTGAAATTCTGACATAACTGCCACTGATTTGAATGGACCTTGCTTAGAATTTTGTATCAGATTTTGAGCACCAGAAATTAGTACAACAGTGGATTGAGCTTTCTATACGCCTTTGGGCCCAGATGAGACGGCTGTGACTGCCATAAATATCTTATAGATCAGGGGTCAGCAACTTTCGGCACTCCCAGCTGCTGTGAAACTACAACTCCCAGCATGCACACTCTCTCTGCTGATCCTGTAATTCCCATAGAAGTGAAGAAAGCATTCTGGGAGTTGTAGTTTCAGAACAGCTTGAGTGACAAAGGTTACTTATCCCTGTTATAGATGGAAAAGAAAGAAGAAATTCTGCTTTTTGCGCTCCAAACCCCTGATCAAGGCAACTTGAGTTTCAAAACTTCTTATTATTCAATGAGATGGATTTTCTATAAAAACAACACGTTTCGGGGAATTAGGATCCCCTTCCTCAGGTTAAACAAATAGATGTGTTTAACCTGAGGAAGGGGATCCTAATTCCCCGAAACCCGTTGTTTTTATTGAAAATCCATCTCATTGAATAAAAATAAGTTTTGAAACTCAAGTTGCCTTGGTCGGGGTTTGGAGCGCCAAAAGCAGAATTTCTTCATTTTTTTACGTAACGGCCAGTAAATAGGGACTGGATCCTTAATCTGCGGCCGCACACCCGAAGGCACCTGTTTTCTTTATTTGATCTGACTACAGTAGAGTTGTGCCTACCATAGCACAACTCCAAAAGGTGAGCCTCTAATCACTAACTACGTTTTGTCCTTTTGAAGAGCTAGGACGTACTACCCTATTGTGCGCTATTTTCTTGAGCCTTAGGCACGTCCACTCCGCATTGAATCTGTTATAGATGGAGGCCAAGATAAAAGTGGTCCTGTGATTTTGTTATCCACTAGTTGGGTCAGAGCATAGTCTAGGAGTTGGTTGGTGGCATTCATAAATGAGATGAGAACCTGAGGAGGGCAACTTGTGAATCTGCACTACCATTTTACCCAATGCATGTAGTCATTTTTTTTACCTACCTTATATTTTGATATTTTTTTAACTCATTTCCTCTGCTATTGCCCAGAGAAACCACCACAACTTGGTTGTGGCCAGTAGCAGAGGAAAGTAAATTGTATTTCATGCCCTTACTTCAAGGTTTGCAACATCAGAAACTCAAGCCACGTTTCTGTAGCATCTGCTCACCTTAAAGTTGGCATTTTGTGTATTTTATTAAACATGCGATCCAGCCTTTTTAAGATAAGGATAAGGGCTGGTCGCACTGCTTCTGCTGACCAGTCCGTGATGGGAAGCATCTCCATGATGTAACGCTTTAGTCCTCTGCTCTCCATAGTCTGTGTGTCATAAGGCGCCAGCTTCAAGAGTGAATGGGCTATCTCTGCTAACCTATAAAAACATGACATGAAAAACATTATCATTTAGTTTCACTATGTAAGAAAGAAAAGAATGTACTTGTTTTTTGTTATTCAGTAAAGCATGTACCTCATGTGTGACTTGACATCTAGCAGTTCCAGTGAGGTGACTCGTGGTTCTCCAGCTAGGTTTTGAAGAATTTTTAACCTAGGGCCACAATGTTTGTAAAACTCGGTGCAGATATTAAGCAGAGACTCTCGTGGTCTCCGAAACTCTTCCCGTGCGATTCTTTCATCCAGTTCTTCCCTGGGCATCCCTTGACCTTCTTCCAGGAGGTGAAGGTTATCTCTGAAGAATAGTAAGTTAATAAATACATTTTCTCATGTGATACTAGTAACTTATATTGAGAAACTATGCACAATTTAAGGTCTCACCTCAAGTTGACTCCAGCTGACATTGTGTGATTTGCTGTTGTTGCACCTTTGTGGCCCTGGTCACCCCGACTCATTTGAGGAGCAGTCATGGGCCTAAAATCAGAACAATACATCGTTTAAACCAACTTTCTAAATGACTAATCCATTGCTAATAATTAATAATGCAGTAAATAAGAGTTTTCAGTCCTGGTATCGACCATTATGAAATAGAGTTATGCTGCCACATCTTTTTTTATTTAAAAGGGTTCTCTGGGATCAAATCCAACTCTCAAAGCACTTTGTGGGAGATTTATCAAAACTGGTGCAAAGGAACGCTGTCTTTCATGTTTCAGAGCGCCTTTGTTAAATGAAAGAATCTATATGGTTTGTTGCTATGGGAAATTAAGTCAGTTTTCCTTTGCATCAGTTTTGATAAATCTTTTTGTTCTTCCTGGAGATAAGCCACCACAAGAAGTGTCTGGCAGTGACCCTCTCCCTACTGAAAGCACATACACACTTGGTCGAACCGAACGTTCATGGATATGGAAGAGTTGGGAGAGCTAGTTGTCAACCAAACAAACATTCATATTGAAGGTGAATGGGCACCTTCAGTAGTTCTCTATTTCACCTTGTCAATGCTTCTACACTGTACAGGAGGGCCTGCAGAGACGTGGCCAGAGCAGCAGTGGCAGCAATTTCTTCTCGTGCAGCTGAAACAGTCTCCAACTGGGATGTCTGGTGTTTTAGCTTCTGCAGATAGCAAGGAACCAGTGCTTCCAACACCATCAACATCTGGAGGCTGAGCGATAGACATGACAAGAACAATGTTAGCTGGCAATTAATGAAATAATGTCTGTTTTATCATGTGCATACATTATCAGGCACACATTAGTGCTATCTGCATGTAACATTGCTTCAGGTAACTCCCAAATAAAGTACAGTGTTAGCCCCTACAGCAGGTAGTGAGGCTGCCATAGCAAGTAATGAGACAATAAGGCCCCTTTCACACGGGCGAGTATTCCACGCGGATGCGATGCGTGAGTTGAACGCATTGCACCCGCACTGAATCCTGACCCATTCATTTCTATGGGGCTGTGCACATGAGCAGTGATTTTCACGCATCACTTGTGCGTTGCGTGAAAATCGCAGCATGCTCCTCTTTGTGCATTTTTCACGTAACGCAGGCCCCATAGAAATGAATGGGGTTGCGTGAAAATCGCAAGCATCTGCAAGCAAGTGCGGATGCGGTGCGATTTTCACGCACGGTTGCTAGGAGACGATCGGGATGGAGACCCGATCATTATTATTTTCCCTTATAACATGGTTATAAGGGAAAATAATATCATTCTGGATACAGAATGCATAGTACAATAGTGCTGGAGGGGTTAAAAAAAAATAAATAAAAATATTATGAAACTCACTTTAATCCACTTGCTCGCACAGTCCGGCTTCTCTTCTGTCTTCTCTTTTGCTGTGTGCAGGAAAAGGACCTGTGGTGATGTCACTCCGGTCATCACATGGTCCGTCATATGATCTTTTACCGTGGCGATGGATCATGTGATGGACCATGTGATGACCGGAGTGACGTCACCACAGGTCCTTTTCCTGCACACAGCAAAAAAGAAGAAAGAAGAGATGCCGGCTGCGCGATCAAGTGGATTAAGGTGAGTTTAATTATTATTATTATTTTTTAACCCCTCCAGCACTATTGTACTAAGCATTATGTATAAGGAATGCTATTATTTTCCCTTATAACCATGTTATAAGGGACAATAATACAATCTACAGAACACCGATCCCAAGCCCGAACTTCTGTGAAGAAGTTCGGGTTTGGGTACCAAACATGACGATTTTTCTCACGCGAGTGCAAAACGCATTACAATGTTTTGCACTCAGGCGGAAAAATCGTGCATGTTCCCGCAACGCACCCGCACCTTTTCCCGCAACATCCGTGTGAAAGGGGCCTTAGGGCCCTTGCACACGACTGTATTTTTGGTCTGCATTCATTCCACATTTTTTGCGGATAGGATCCAGACCCTCTCATTTCAATGGGGCTGCAAGGAATGCGGACAGCACACAGTGTGCTGTCCGCATCCGTAAGTCCATTCCACTGTCCCACAAAAAATAAATAAATAACACTTCCTATTCTTGTCTGTTTGCATTTTTAACATAGGGTGGGACATATGGAACAGGAAAACGTGGGACGCATATAGCCAGTAACATGTATTGCAGATCCGCCATTTGGAGGCCGCAAAATTGATATGGTTGTGTGCATGAGGTTCCAACCATTGGGGTATCACTTTATTATGTTGTTGATTGCTCATAAAACTTCTGCCCACTGTGCATAGAAATCTATTCGCTATAAAACAAGACTGACAATGAAAGCAAATACAAATATATACTCGATAATAAGAAGATAAAAATACAAAAAGAGTCATAGAAACCAAACATATTACTGTGGTGCAGCATAGAATCAAATGTATTTGGTAGACAATTCTGTTCATATCTATTTTCTTTCTATAATTTTCTATCTGTTTGACAAGATTTATTGACTTCTTTCAAATAGAGAAAAACCTCTAATAAAAATTGAGTTACCTGCGGAATGACTCTGGAGCATACGCTACCACGGTCACACATAGCTTGATGCATTCACTAATGGAGAAAGCCATGTCTTCATTGCCATAGCAAAAATCTGCAAGAAAAATCACTAATTATTACCAATTAAAGGCTCATGCACACGGCCATTGTGCAGCAATTTGCAGTCCCCAATGCAAGGGCAACATCCTTGCTGTGGCCTAGACGGATCGAGATTCATTCAACTTCAATGGATCCGTGATCTGTCCTCACCGTAAAAAAATAGAACATGTCCTACTTTTTTGCGGTGCGGAGGCACGGACAGAAACACCACGGAAGCACTCTATAGTGCTTCTGTGGGGATCTGATTTGTGCTTCCGTTCAAGTGAATGGGTCAGCATCCGCCAAGAGGGGTGCATACGGCCGGTGCCCGTGTATTGCGGACCCACTGTATGCAGGCTGCAATATGGCAACGGCCGTGTGCGTGCGCCTAAAATTACGTATATTTATAGCTGTAATTAAAATCATACATTTACATGAACATATATAATTTGAACCACCTAATTTCTAGGAACGGAGGCAAATGTTGAAACTCCTGTGCCATGATGCGAAATCTTTAATATCGCCCCCTCCTTCCCTCACCTACCAAGAGCTTTTTAAATACTGTTGTCTTTTTATATAGAAGGTAAGAGAAAAGAGGCAGCGCCTCCTGTGGAGGACTACAAGGATATTACAAGACCAGTATTTTTAGGTAAGTATCGTACACAACTTGTATGGTTGTTGGAACCACAACTTTTCAATTTCCAAACGAGCATCTCGGTGGGGGCTCCTGATTGCAGCCACAGTCCTGTACCGGCTGTGCAGCCGTCAGCCAGATCTCAGCAGCAGACCACTGGGCCAATCCAGGTAGGTTAGTAACAAAAGCAGAATTTGTGGCGATGTGACAAGAGTAATTCTATTGATTTCTCAAAAATGCTGAGATGTGAAGGATATGTTTTCTTTTATACCGATGATGGGTCATCAGTATCTGATCGGTGGGGGTTCAACACCCAGGACCCCTGTCGATCAGCTGTTTGAGAAGGCAACGGAGGTATCAGCAACGCCACGGCTTTCTCTCTGTTCTCCAAGCACAGCACCATTGTCCATAGTACAGCAGCTGTGGTTGGTATCGCAGCTCAGCCCCATTCACTTTCATGGAGCTGCGCCTGAGCCATGTGACCGATGAACGCGATGTCACATGGCTAAGGAAAAGCTGTGAGAAGGCTGCGATGCTACTGCGGGCGTTGCTGCCTTCTCAAACAGCTGATAGGCGGAGGTCCCAGGTGTCCAACAACCAGCAATCAGATACCCATGACCAAAATACTTCTAGAAAACCTGTTTAAGGCAGCACATTTTGAAGGAGGTTTACCCTCTTTTTTCAGGTACAATGTTAGAAAAAGGGCAATCCTCCCTCGAAACATGTTGCCTTAAATAAAGATAACATGTCCTTGGAATTTTTAAGAAATCAATAGAATTGTTCCAGTCACAGTGCCCTGAACAGGTTCTGCTTTTGATACTTACCTATATGGCAGAGGACCCTCGGGTACCCTCAGACACCAGGGCCTGGGTGCAACTTCTATCCCTACATCCCTATAATTATGATCCTGGGAAAGAAATTTGTAATTTACCTATTATTTTTCTTTTGGACGTATGGGTGTAAACTGATCGGAGGGCACTTACAACCTACAAATCTCCCTGCAGATGTTGCCATTCGGTTGCTTGATAATTGCACCAAACTTGCAACATTACCATGTCTCGCATTCAACCTCAATGTTTCTGCAACAATTTTATCTTGACGCACGAGCACCATAATAGCGTAGGGAGCACTGTACTTTATTGATAGCGTTGACATGAAACATAGAAATCCTTCAATTAAGGACCAAAACGAATACATTTTTTACTGTATATCTGACATTATATATACATATTCACCTAATGATTTAAGGGGCCGTTCAGCTTTAACCAATTCCAGTATATCAAGAGTGTCAGGCGTTTCCCCCTCCAGAGACTGTAGAAGGTCAAACAGGCACTGAGCAGACACCCCCTTACTGGATGAGCTACTGCTTGCTCCATCCTGAGAATTATAAAAAGATATGTCACAGAATATTACCATCAACTTAAAGAGTCACTGTACTTTCACACTGTTTCATTTAATTGAGAATGGTTTAATTAGCCAATTTTTAAATAGCCTCCTTTAAAATATATGCCTGCATCCACCTGAAAAAGCAGTAAAGGCATGGCCACTAGGTGTCTCACTTCTCCTAAGTTGCAGTCCACTGCCTGTTGTCAGGCAAGATCTGCCCCTGGTAACAGGGACTCAGAAGAGGGCTCACAGAAAGTGTGGGGGGTGTCAGAGGTAGCTGAGATCCTGATAAAAGAATTGCTTCTACACTGCTTTTGAATATTATAGGAGCCTCCTATGTGTCTGTATGTGTGATTTCCCCCTCTGTATCTGTTCTATGAACTCCAGAGCTCGGAACAACAGAGTGGGAAGTAAGGGAAAAGGTTTCACAGCAGTACAGAGAAGGCAGATGGCCCCTGCTTGTGAGAGAAGTGCATCTAGCTGTGCAGCTGAAACAGGGAATAATATGGCTGAAAGATACATTAGGGAAGCTGAAAAAAGACCTGCTCATTCACAGTTATGATTGTACAAAGAAGCACAGCCATTATGCAAACTTTTTTGAAAACTCAGGTATGCGTTAACATATCCAGACTAGCAATGTTATTGTGTGTTACAGGCTTTTCTATTAACCTATGTGTTTGAATATAGTATGTCCTACAGAAAATTAATTTTTGTGAACAGATGTAAGTGAAGGTAGTAATTACTAATGCTACAGTTACATGGGCCAATTTATAGGCAATTATGTGGAACAAACTGTCAGGAAGCACCTGACCCCTACTCTAGGACCACGGGCACGGCGCAGGGCACGGGTTCCTCTTCAGCTCGGTAGAACACCTGGTGCCCGAGGTGCGGGTGCACGGCGTGTGCGCAGTACACAGGCTGCTCGCACATTTCCGGGTGCATAGAGTTCCTGCACTATCCGGCTGTCAGGTGTGAGCCTTGCTGAGGGAGATTCCCAGTACACACCTTCCACCTTCCTCGCCTGCCATTGGTTCCTGGGGAGGGTGGTTCCTACCTTCCCTGGCTATAAAGACCTGGCCTGAGCTCTGGTTCATTGCTGAGTTATTCCACCTTATGGTGAACACCTAGCCTCCCTGCAGATCCTTCTATTGCCTGTTGTTTCTTGTATCCTTCCCGGCTACTGACCCCTGGACTGTCTTCCGCCTTGAACCTTCGCTGCCTGCCTCGACCCGGATTGGACATTGACTACCCCTCTTGGATTATCCCTAAACTTGTACCGCATTCTGGGCTGTCAGCTGCTTACTGCCAGTGGGTTCCTCATCCCACTACTGGCTCCCTGGGAGGTTCTGACAGAATAACTCAGCCTTCACCATGGAACCCGCAAAAGCAGTGGATCCCATGACGGCCATGACCCAGCAACTTAACCTCATGACGCAGGCCTTCCAGGAGATGCAAGCGAGTCATGAGCACCTGCTGCAGAGGGTCGCCACACAGGAGCAGCGCATCGCAGAGCGCACCGCGCTACCACCCTCGCCTCCCCCTACGCCGGCACGCACCCTGGAAGTGGTCTCTAGCGAGCCGTCAGTCAGCCTCCCTGAGCGGTTTTCAGGAGATCAGAGGAAGTACCGCTCCTTCATCATCTCCTGCGAGCTGTTGTTTTCCCTGAAGCCACGTACATATGCCACGGACTTCGTAAAGGTACGCACGGCAATTTCCTTGCTCTCAGGGCCTCCCCAGACCTGGGCGCACCAACTCCTACTAGCCGATGACCCAGTGCTGGCATCTTGGAAGTCCTTTGCCGCAGCTATGCAAAGACTTTATGATGACCCCCTGCGTTCTTCAACCGCCAGGGGTACCTTGCGCAACCTCCGCCAGGGCAGACGTCCAGTGGAGGATTACATCATGGAATTCCGTGAGGTAGCCCCGGATACGGGCTTGAATGAGGTGGCCTTGATTGACCAGTTCCGCATCGGTTTGTCCGAGCAGCTCAAGGATGAGCTCGCCCGCATTGGGGTGTCGGGCTCCTTGGGGGGCCTGATGGACTCAGTAACCCACCTGGATCGCCGCTTCCGGGAAAGACGACAGGAGCGACAACAGACCCCGCCTCTAACGGAGCGCCGGTCGGAACCCTTAAGGCTTCCTGTTCCTGTGGCAGCAGACGGTAACCAGGAGGAGCCGATGCAGATCGGGGCTGTTCGGGGTCCCCTGTCCACGGTGGAGAGAACCAGGAGAAGAACCTTGCATCTGTGTTTATACTGCGCAAAACCGGGCCATTTCCTGAAGGACTGTCCCATCAAACCTCCCGAAGGTAGGCCGGAGACACCCACGGTATGCATTAACCTACCTATGTATAACAACTCGTCTCATCTCACCATCCCTGTTTCCCTGCAGCTGGGCAACAACAATATTGATCTCTCTGCCATCATTGATTCGGGCGCAAGCAGCTGTTTTATGGACAAGGATCTGGCTTCCCAACTAGGCATCCCGTTACGCCCTAAGAAGAACCCATCCCAGCTGCATCTGGTGGATGGCAGCACCCTAAAGACGGGACCTATCGCCATGGAATCACATCCCTTGTTCCTCCGCATTGGCCTTTACCATTCCGAGAAGATCGTGTGGGACATCGTGCCTTCCCCCTTGTTTCCAGTCATTCTAGGCATCCCCTGGCTTAGGAGACACAACCCCACGATTAACTGGACCTCTGGCTCCATCACCTTCACGCCCCCCTCCGGTTCTCCTGTTCACGCGTCTCCGGTTCCAAGCCCTCCTACGGTTCTGGGCACCGTTGAACACAGACTACCCGACAAATATCGGGACTATGCAGACGTTTTTGAAAAAAAAGGAGCAGACGCCTTGCCGCCACACAGGCCTTATGATTGCCCCATTGACCTGCTCCCTGGAGCCCCACTGCCGTACGGGCGCTTGTACAATCTGTCCGAACCCGAGACCAGGGCCCTGAAGGACTACATAGAGGAGATCCTAGCGAAGGGGTTCATCCGTCCCTCGACCTCTCCAGTTGGGGCCGGCATCTTCTTTGTGGGGAAAAAAGATGGGGGTCTCCGGCCCTGTGTCGATTACCGGGCCCTGAACGACATCACCAAGAAGAACCGGTACCCACTCCCTCTCATTCCCGACTTGCTGGACAGAGTCAAGGATGCCCGTTTCTTCACCAAGATCGACCTCCGTGGGGCCTACAATCTGATTCGTGTCAGGGAGGGGGATGAGTGGAAGACAGCATTCCGCTCACGGTTTGGGCACTACGAGTACCTTGTCATGCCCTTCGGGCTCTGTAACGCCCCTGCCACATTTCAATGCTTCATCAATGACGTCTTCCGTGACCTGTTGGATACCCATGTTGTGGTATATCTGGACGATATCCTTGTCTTCTCCAGATCACTGCCACAACACGAACGGCATGTCAAATCGGTGCTCCAGCGTCTGCGGACCCACAGTCTCTATGGCAAGCTTGAAAAAAGCACCTTCGAAGTCTCGTCCATTGAGTTCCTGGGCTACATTCTATCCCCAGGTCGAGTGGAGATGGACCCCAGGAAGATCCAGGCCGTCCAGAATTGGCCTGTCCCCCGCAATCGGCGGATGGTGCAGCAGTTCATTGGTTTTGCCAATTTTTACCGCCGATTCATTCGGAACTTTTCAGCGATCTGCGCTCCCATCACTGCTCTGACCAGGAGCAACACCCTGTTTGAATGGACCCCGAAGGTCCAACAGGCATTCCAGCACCTTAAGAGGCTGTTCACACAGGCACCTATACTGGTACAACCGGACGCCTCTTGCCCGTTTTTTCTGGAGACCGACGCCTCCGAGGGGGCTATCGGGGCTGTTCTCTCCCAGGTCCAAGGGGAGAAGCAGCTTCTCCATCCCGTTGCCTTTTATTCCCGCAAACTCACCGGGGCCGAACGCAACTATGATGTGGGTGAGAGGGAGCTGCTCGCCATCAAGGACGCCCTGGAGGAATGGAGACATTTGCTGGAAGGAGCCGAAAACCCTGTGGTGGTGTACACCGACCATCGCAACCTCGAATATCTCCGCAGTGCCAAGCGACTGCGCCCTCGACAAGCCAGGTGGGCTCTCTTTTTCTCCCGTTTTCGCCTCCAGATTACCTATCGACCGGGATCCAAGAACGGCAAGGCTGATGCCTTGTCCCGTATGTGCTCCTCCGAGGCCGATCCTGCACCTCCGGAACCGATCCTGCCAGCCGCATACTTTCTAGCCACCCAACACTCCTTGATCGAGGGGATCCGACGGGCCAGCATGCCAGCTCCAGAGGAGGCAGCCCGTCTGCCAATGAAGCAGGGGCTTTGTTACCACCAACAGTGGATCTACGTCCCAGTCTCCCAGCGACTGCCTGTACTACAGCATCACCATGACCACCCCACAGCAGGCCACCGAGGTAGGCGCAACACCATGGAATGCATCCTACGTCAGTTTTGGTGGCCCTCTTTGGCAGCCGACGTACGCTCCTTCATAGAGTCTTGTTCCGTGTGTGCACTCTACAAACGTCCCACCTCAAAACCTGTTGGGTTATTATAGCCTCTGCCAGTACCAACCCTTCCATGGCGCAACATAGCCATGGATTTCATTGTGGACTTACCGCCTTCACAAGCCTGTACCACCATCATGGTGGTGGTGGACAGATGTACCAAGATGTCCCATTTCATTCCGACCTCCGGTCTCCCGACGGCCCAAAAAACCTCAGAGTTGTTCCTCCAACACGTGTTCCGGTTGCACGGGCTCCCTGATTCCATCGTCTCAGACCGGGGCTCACAATTCACCTCCCGCTTTTGGACCCAGTTTTGCCGTAGCCTTCATATCACTCGCAGCCTGTCTTCTGCCTATCACCCCCAGTCCAATGGGCAGACCGAAAGGACCAACCAAACCCTCGAACAGTTCCTTCGCTGTTACACATCCTATCTACAAGACGACTGGGTGAGCCATCTCCCCTTCGCGGAATTTTCTTTCAACAATCAGCTTCATTCCTCCACCGGGCTCTCACCATTCTATGCCAACTATGGCTATCATCCTGCAACTCTCCCCGGATCTCCCCCTTGATGTCCCAGTGCCTGAAGTGGCTCAACGGCTCCGGCTCCTACGAGAACTGAGGCGGACCCTAACGCAACAACTCCAGGCCGCTCAGCAGCGGCACAAGATGCAGGCAGACCGTAGACGCACAGAATTCCCCAGGTACAAAGACGGGGACAAAGTGTGGCTTTCCACACAGCACCTCAAGCTGTCCTGTCCCTCCCGAAAACTGGGACCCCGTTACCTTGGTCCCTTTGAGATCGTGAGTATGGTCAACAACGTTGCAGCCAAGCTCCAGTTGCCTACTTCCCTGGGAATCCACCCGGTATTCCACGTGTCCTTGTTGAAACCACACCGTGCCAACCCGTTCCCAGACCGGGCACCTGCTCCACCACCTCCCATCCAGGTGAATAACGATGATGAGTATGAAGTCCAGGAGATCCTGGACTCCCGCCGCCGGCGTGGGGTCCTGGAGTATCTCATCCACTGGAAGGGGTACGGTCCCGAGGAGCGTTCCTGGGAGCCCTTGGGGAATGTCCATGCGGCCGCCAAGGTGCGGGCGTTCCATCGGGCTCACCCCGAGAGGCCTTCCCAGGGTCACGTCCGGAGGCCGCTCCTTGGTGGGGGGCTCTGTCAGGAAGCAGGGGGTGTTACCCCTACTCTGGGACCACGGGCACGGCGCAGGGCACGGGTTCCTCTTCAGCTCGGTAGAACACCTGGTGCCCGAGGTGCGGGTGCACGGCGTGTGCGCAGTACACAGGCTGCTCGCACATTTCCGGGTGCATAGAGTTCCTGCACTATCCGGCTGTCAGGTGTGAGCCTTGCTGAGGGAGATTCCCAGTACACACCTTCCACCTTCCTCGCCTGCCATTGGTTCCTGGGGAGGGTGGTTCCTACCTTCCCTGGCTATAAAGACCTGGCCTGAGCTCTGGTTCATTGCTGAGTTATTCCACCTTATGGTGAACACCTAGCCTCCCTGCAGATCCTTCTATTGCCTGTTGTTTCTTGTATCCTTCCCGGCTACTGACCCCTGGACTGTCTTCCGCCTTGAACCTTCGCTGCCTGCCTCGACCCGGATTGGACATTGACTACCCCTCTTGGATTATCCCTAAACTTGTACCGCATTCTGGGCTGTCAGCTGCTTACTGCCAGTGGGTTCCTCATCCCACTACTGGCTCCCTGGGAGGTTCTGACACAAACCAAACATTCCCAATAATTCCCTGATCTGGAGTGGAGGTGATAGCTGCATCTACATGCAGCAATCATCTACTCTGTATGGGGATGAGCGATTGCTACTGTAATTGCTCATCCCTATACAGATTGCCAGCATCACATCCCTGTGTACACAGGACGATCTGCTGCCAGCAAACAATGATTTTATCTGCCGCATCAACAATGCTTTTAACGGATGAACAAGCGTTCCTGGGGGGGGGGGGGGGGGGAGGGGGCTCGTCATCACCTTTATACTGGGTGATTTTCAGGAACAAGTGGTCATACAAATGTTTGTTCCCAATAATCTGTTCATGTAAAAGGGCTTTAAATGGGTTGTCCCATGAAAAATAACCCCTTTAAGACATGTCATTCAGTCACTGGGTCATAGACTCTGACCACATTTGTATACTGCTAAAGCTGGTCATAGACATCAGATAACAGTTGGCCAAACACTCCTTAGGTGACAGCCTTTACTTCTGATCCCCTCATACACGTGCCCGCTGGGTTCAGCTGAACATGAATATGATCTCAGCAGGAAGAGGTTGAGGAAACCACAGCCAGCTGAAATCTGACATCCCCAATCCTTATTTCCTCTGCCATCGGGGAGAGTCGGGAGGTTTCCATACACCTTACATGAACGGTTGACACATATCTAATTTGTATGGAAGAGGGGGTGGAGACCACAGCCAGTTAAAATCCAAAATGCCTGATCCTTAATTCCCCTGCCATTGCGGGACAGTTACCTTACATGAATGGCTGACACATATCTAATGTGTATGGCCAGCTTAAAATGTGCAAAATGGAAGCTCAGAGAAGAATAGAGATAACTTAAAAAATTGCTAAGCAAAACAATTATAGTTCATAAGAATGCAAAGACATTCTGATTACCGCATTTTTCATCCCATAAGACACATTTTTCCCCCCCAAAAGTGGGGGGAAAATTCCCCTGCGTCTTATGGGATGAATACTAATGAGCGCTTCCATTATGGAAGCGCTCATTAGTACCGGAGGACCAGGAAGCGGTGAAGGCTTGTACTCACCGCTTCCTGGTCCTCGGCTGTGCAGTAGCTGTGCACAGCGTGAGGGCACCCTGTGACCTCACGCTGTGAGTACCAGTTCACAGCACAGCCCTCAGCAGGAGGAAAAAGATTGCGGGCGGTGAGGAGCGGCGGTGTCCAGGAGCAGGAGATGTGTTTTTTATATTTTATAAAACATAAGGCTGCTTAGGGCTGATCTGAGGCAATGGGGGTGATGAGAGGCATAATGGGGGCTAATAAGAGGCATAAGGGCCGATAATGGGGGCTGATGAGAGGCATAAAGGCTGATGAGAGGCAAAAGGGCTGATGAGAGGCATAATGGCTGACAATGGGGGCTTATGAGAGGCATAAGGGATGATAATGGGGGCTGACGAGAGGCATAAGGGCTGATTATGGGGCTAATGAGAGGCATAAGGGATGATAATGGGGGCTGATGAGAGGCATAATGGCTGATAATGTCGGCTAATGAGAGGCATAGGGGCTGATAAGAGGCATAAGGACTGATGAGAGGCATAATGGAGGCTGATAAGAGGCATACGGGATGATAATGGGGGCTAATGATAGGCATAAGGGATTATATGGGAGTGATCAGAGGCATAGGGGCTGATACGGCGCTAATAAGAGGCATGAATGCTGATGAAAGACATGGGGCTCTGATTGGGAGTCATTTACATTGGGGTCTGAGCTGACGTCTGATTGGGGGTCTGATCTGAGGTCTTTATTAACATTGGGGGTCTGATTGGGGCTGTCAGCTGAGGTCTGATTAACATTGAGGTCTGATTGGTGGTCTGACCTAAGGTGTAATGAATTTTTTTTTTTCTTATTGTCCTCCACTAAAACCTAGGTGCAACTTATGGGCCGTTGCGTCTTATAGGGCAAAAAATACAGTATATCTATAAGTGATAGAAAGTCTTGAAATGAAGTCTCACAGGAAGGTCAAGAAGAGGAGCAACGCTCGCGAACAACTGAAGTACAAACGGTTTGCGGTGTAGTACATAGAACTGTCGGCAGGCAAACTCAATGGCTTGGCGAAGCTGTGGGTTACTCTCATAGTCAGCATAAACCTGCAAAAAGAATAAAATGGGTTAGGCTATCTATCTGTCTGTCTAAGTCTATCTATGTAATCGGCATTTGTGGCTGTAATACGGCCACAGAAATGCGCCCCTATTACTGTCATGTGAAACTGGCCTTACACTGTTCTTTCTTTATGACACTGGTGCAATGTCCTGCCGTAGAGATATGTGACCTGTCTGCAACCGACCACTAGGTGCAGCAGAGATATAAGTATGCACCACATGATCACTGCAGTCAGTTATTGGCTGGAGTAGTTACGTGGAGGTGCCACGGGTTAAGTTGGACCATAAGTAGCTGACAGATTTTTTTTTAAATATAAAAACATGCTTAACGCCTTTTTTTTTTTTTTTTTTGTGCGTAATCTATTTCCCTTACAGTGCTGTCAATGACACTCAGACACTCTGCTGCAATGCCTGGGATCTGACATAACTCCAAGGTGCCTACAGATGTTGCGGATTGTGTGCTTTTTTTCCTCGCAGTTTCTATGGAAAAACCACTGTAATAAATTACCAGCAAAATTTATGAGATTAGAGAAATCTCATGTACAATTTGCTTTGTTCTTCCATGCAGAAATTGACCGGCCAGGTGGATTTGGAAATCCACAGCATGTTAAAGGGAGTCTGTCAGCAGATTTACCCCTTTTTAACAGTTGCCATACCGCTGTAGCCGCAAAACAGATGATTAACACGGTACCTTTATATGCTTTGGTGGACTTTTAAATATGCCTAAAACGAACTTTGATGAGGGCTCGCAAGTGCCCAGGGCGGAGTCCACCGTGTTGGAGCCCAGGCAGCTCTGCCTCTTCGGCTCTTATCCCCGCCCAGCCTCCTCCTCTGCTCGCCTATCTGTTGTCTCTCCCCCTCAGCGAGATCTTGCTTGGTCGGGGCATGCGCACTGCCATGCCCATTGCTGACACGGCATCGCAGTAGCTTATGCGCATGCCCCGACCAAGCAAGTCATCGCGTCGGCGCGGGATCTCGCTGAGGGGGAGAGACAACAGATAGGCGAGCAGAGGAGGAGGCTGGGCGGGGATAAGAGCCGAGGAGGCAGAGCTCCCTGGGCTCCAACAAGGTGGACTCCGCCCTGGGCACTTGCGAGCCCTCATCAAAGTTCGTTTTTGGCATATTTAAAAGTCCACCAAAGCATATAAAGGTACCGTGTTAATCATCTGTTTTGCGGCTACAGCGGTATGGCAACTGTTAAAAAGGGGTAAATCTGCTGACAGACTCCCTTTAATTATGTTTGCAATTTTTGGTGCAGATTTCACCCTTTTCAATGGAAGGGTGAGATCTGCTGCAAAAAAAGCATCAAATCTGCACCAAAACCCACAAATAACACATACAACTGAAATCTTCATGGAAATTTGTGCGGATTTTCTGGTTGTAAACCAACACCCATGTGCAGGTACCCTTAACCAGTAGTATACCAGCGCCGTACATGTACAGTGCTGGAAACTGGGACAGAAATCCCAGCACCGTACAGCTACGGCACTCTGATCAGCTCCTGCGCCCACCCGATCAGCTGCAGGGGTCTGGCAGTCACTGATAGTCGGACCCCTGCTCTAAACGCCGGCATCAGTGAAAACACTGATGCCAGCGCATCAACCCTTGCACTGCCGCGGCCAGCGCTGACCGCGGCATGTGCAGTATCCTGCCGGGTGCGGGGTGTCCATCGGGTCCTCACAATGCTGTGATGGGGACCCGATGGCAGGGAAGGCAGCCCAATGACTTTGTTAGGCATTGTGGCTGCCTTCCGTGAGAGCCTGTGAGATCCAGCCCCCTAGATCTCACAGGAAGCAGGCTGTAAGTGTATTACACTGTGTAATACAGTTACTGGCTCTATAAAAATATCACATGATCCACCCCGTCAAGTGAATGCCGTAAAAAATAAAATAAAAAAAACAGTGTAAAAAAAGGCATTTTCTGGTCACTAATACCAAGTGATCAAAAAGTCTTATGCATCCCAAAATGATACCAATCAAACAGTCATCTCATCCTGCAAAAAATGAGCCCCTACCTAAGACAATCGCCCCCCCAAAAAAATATAGGGCTCTCAGAAAATGGCCACACAAAAACAAGATTTTATTCTGTTCAAAAATGATTTCACTGTGTAAAACTTAACAAACATAAAAATGATAGACATATTAGGTATCACCGCATCCGTAACAACCTGCTCTATGAAAATATCACATTATATGCCCCCTCAGGTGAATGCTGTAAAAAAAAAAAAAAACTATGCCAAGACAGACATTTTTTTCACCTTGAGTCACAAAAAGTTTAATACTAAGCGATCAAAAAGTCTTATGTACCACAAAATGGTACCAATCAAACCGTCACCTCATCCTCATCAAAATGAGACCCCACACAAGACAATCACTTAAAAAATAAAAACCAATGGCACCCATAAACCTATCCGTCAATATCTGTGCTGCAAAAGCCATATGGCGCTCCTTCCGTTTGAGTCCTTCCATGTGCCCCCACAGCAGTTTACCACCACATATGGGGTGTTGCTATATTCAGGAGAAACTGGGTAACAAATTATGAGGTGCTTTTTCTCCTGTTACCCCTTGTGAAAATGAAAAAGTTGGGGCTAAAGAAACATTTTATTGGAAACTAAACTTTTAATTTTTACAGCCAAGTGTTTCCAAATTCCATAAAACCCTTAGGGGGTCAAAGTGCTCAGTACCCCCCTTAATATAGTCTTTAAGGAGTGTAGTTTCCAAAATAGGGTCACTTTTTGAGGGTTTCCACTGTAGGGGTACGTCAGGGTCTCTTCAAATACAAATTGGTGCCTAAAATATATTCTAGCGAAATCTGCCTCCAAAATCCATATGGCGCTCCTTTTTTTCAGACCACTGCCACGTGCCTATAAGGCAGTTTACCGCGACATATTGAGTATTTCTGTAAACTGCAGAATCTGTGTTGCAAGAAAAAATTGATTAACATAAAAAATCTACCAAAAAAGTGAAATTTTGAAATTTCACCTGCATTTCCTTTAATTCTTGTGGAACACCTCAAGGGTTAACAAAGTTTGTAACATCAGTTTTGAATAATTTGAGGGGTGTAGTTTCTAAAATGGGGTCATTTATGGGTGGTTTCCATTACGTAAGCCCCTCAAAATTACTTTATAAATTGGTGCTTAAAAATTGGTTTTGGAAATTTTGTTGAACATTTAAAAAATAGCTTCTAAACTTCTAAGCCTTCTAACGTCCAAAATCCAAAAAAATAAAATTACATTGACAAAATGATGCCAATGTAAAGCAGACATATGGGGAATGTTGATTGGTAACCATTTTATGAGGTATTACTATCTGTCTTAAAAGTACAGAAATTCTAATTTAGAAAATTGTGAATGTTTTCACATTTTTGGTAAATTTTTGATTATTTTATAAATAAAGGTGAAATATATCAACTCAAATTTACCACTGTCATGAAGTACAATGTGTCACGAGAAAACAGTCTCAGAATGGCTTGGATAAGTAAAAGCGTTCCAGAGTTATTACCACATAAAGTGACACATGTCAGATTTGTAAAAATCGGCCTAGGATTTAAGGTGAAAGGGGCCCGGCACTGAAAGGGTTAAGGAGCATTTAGGAATCTAGTTGCACTGTCCCCTTCTGGCACTGGCAGGCAAATTATGCTGAGGAAAGCAACTCAACTGGGGTTACTTAAAAAAATAAAATAACCTAAGACATCACAATCATATTTTGTTAGCTTTTTTTTGTGCCATAAACAAATGCGGAATTTCTGGACTATTAGGATGAATATAACATTACAACACCCCCCCCCTTCATTTAATGCTAAATATATTACTTGCCTGCAGCATAGTCGGTAGAATCCACTGGTAACCACTGAGTGAGAACAGATGGTTGAAATGTACAGCTGTGTTAATGACAGTAGCAGCATATTGTCTGAGGAGGGCGCTGTCCTCTGGGTGAAGAATCAGAGCTCCATTAAAAACATTAAGGAAGAGCATTATCTCATCTCCCCAGGGAAATTCACTGGGCATCCCCAAAAACATCTCTTCAAGAAGCTTTATCCACAGGCTCTTGTGAAGTGTGTCCAAACCAAAGAGCTCCTTCCCACCTACAGGAATATGGGAATGTCAAAATTCCTGAGAATACATGACTGCTTCACATTTCCTAGATACTGCTCCAAGTGCTATGTCCCCTCAGATGCATCTTCTAAAGCAGGGATGCTCAACCTGCGGCCCTCCAGCTGTTGCAAAACTACAATTCTCAGCATGTCCTAATATCTGAAGGCTGCCCAGGCATACTGGGAGCTGTAGTTTTGCCACAGCTGGAGGACCGCAGGTTGAGCATCCCTGTTCTAAAGTAAATTGTATGCAGGTATCATAAAGTGCTGGTAAGTATTATAGCATGCTGTGCACATACCTTGAGGATCGTTAAAAAGTGAGAATTCTGCATCAATGGCACTACGCGGAAATGATGGAAGGCGCAAGAGATCTTCTTGTAACATGGAAACATGAGACTGCTTATGTGCACTAGGAATCTTCTGAGTCAATGATATGAGAAAGAGAACTCTTCCTACTTCCTCCAGTTTTCGGGTAAAAACCTTACAAAATGTAAAATTTTAGAATGATATTGGTGAATTTAAGTAGCAAATCATGCCCTAGAGAGAATCTTAAAAATTCACGTTTGTGATATTCAATTGTGGTATCTTATGGGGACCATGTCAGAAGCAGAATCCCTCAGCATGGCCAGACCCACAGTGGCAATCATGTTTACCTGAACAACCCCTTTAAGTCATTTTGTAAAGGTGGGAGATTATCCATTATTACAGATTATCCATTTATTTCTATCAAATCTTGTAATAGCCTACTTTCTAATGGTCCTTTTACATGGACAGACAATCTGGCAATTATTGGAGATAAACATTTGTAGAAATGCTCGTTCCTCACATTTGGTGTGTAAAAGGTGCCAACAGTCACCCAATGAATGAGCAAACATTCGTGCATCAGGTGATCGCATCTTTTAGCTGGCACCAAAACGTATTCTTTCTGGGCAGCAGATCACCCTGTATAGACAGTGATTTTCTGCGGGGACAAGAAGAGATGATTGTTATAGGTAAATGAGGCTTCATCTCCACTGATGATCAGGGAATTATTCAGACTATTTGGTTCATTCCCAATAATTGCCCGAAACATCGGTCTGTGAAAAAAAGACCATAAATTACAGAACTATGTCCAAAAGCTACTTAAAGGGAAAGTGTCATCAGAAAAATTACCTATTGTTTAAATCAAGTTATTATGTTAGATTATTTATAGAATTAGGAAAAAATCCTAAAATCCTGCAATTTCTTTCATTGGCCACTAGGACTAACTAGGTCAAGACTTCCTTTTCTTTGAGACACATGGGCCACAGACACAATGGACAGGATGGGACTCATTGACTTCTATGGGAGAGTTTTCTGGGCATGTTCTGTGACCTATGAAGAGGTCGGGGGGAGGGGCTAGCATTTCTAGCCATTTCCTGTTTGTCAGGCCAGGACCATTGTAGAGGGCAGCAAGAACCAATGCAGCATGTCATGGGTGGGGGATTGGTTAGGGTGAGTCACTTCAAGGCAAATTTTCACCCCTCAATAAAGTCCTTCAATTGTAAACAGTTTCTTATTTAAAGAATAACTGTCATATTTTCACTCAAAATTCAATTTTCATATATGTTATTGCTGCTGTGGTGATAATCCATAATCACTAATTATTGTGTTCACATGCCACTTGTTTAATAAGATTCCGTCCATAGCCACCGCTCCTCACAAGACTTCTCTCTGACTATCTTCTCAAGATGGCCGCCGATGCCCTTACCCTGAGGCTAAGACCTCCCTCCCTAACTACCCAGAATTCATTCGGCTCATCTCGAGAACACGCAGCCTCACCCCAACCAATCGGCTTTCTCCAGACTTAAACTTCCTCCTGAGTAGTTAATCGCGAATATTCTTATCGCGAATATCGGCACTATCCTGGTCCGACAGGAGCGCGCACGCAGTGTTCGGGACTGCCCACTACTACGTCCTCTGTATATAGAAGATAGGAGACGGAGGACACCTAGCAACGCTGTTTTAGTCGCACCACTGAAATGCCTGGGGGAGCAAAGAACCTGCTGCAATTACTAGGTAATTCAATACCTAAACAAAAGTATTAACTAGGGAACTAAGGTAAACTTAGTCAGACCAATCCAATGACATAAAAAATATGACAGTTACCCTTTAAGTTTCCATTTCTAAAACAAAGCAGGAGAAAAAAAAACTATTTGTGTACCTGTTTCTGGATTAGTTCTTGGCCTTTTTCAGGGGACATGTGCACCAGATTCAGTTGTGGTGACACTGATCTTCGGAATGGGTAGATGTCACGTACGTAGGTCTATATAGAGGTACAAGAAGATGGTTAACACACATTACAGGACAGGCCTTCTCAGTACACTACTGTAGAATACCACTGTATGAATACATATTCTGACCCCCCTTCACCTCTACACACACATACACACACGTATTCTCAATAAGGAATGAAGAATAAGTCGCTCACTACCAGACACCTCCGGCAGGAGATTATCTCCCTTTAGGACAAAAGGAAAGGACATGTTAAATTCCAACATAGCCAACCTTTCTTTCCCCTCAACATCTGCAGTCAGGGAAGAGTTGGGATATACCCATACACGGTAGGAAGTAGGTTTGGCCAACCTTTCTTCTAATGAGAATGGCTACCTTAAGTACATTTGAGTAACTGTGGCTGGGATTTCATCTTACCTTATTATAATGAGTCAGATTCCATCTCTTATCCATCAGAAAATAATTTGCAGACTGTGAATCCGATATGTTGAAGAATTCCAGACATTCCTAGTAATAGGAATACAGCAGAACAAGAGGCTAAATTCACAACGCATTGCAGGTTTACATTCACCATGTCTGCTTGAAACATATCTACTGACCAATAAGTCAGATGTATGCAACCCCATGTCTATACAACTGTATATGTCTCTCATGAAAAACAACTTATATGACACAATATGTATTTTTATACAGTTGTATTAAAAGGGTAAGTCAAATACACTTTTCAGTTCAGTTTGTGCTGCGAGTTCCTGATGTACTATAGCCAAACAGGGGAAGCCTTTAGGCATACATTTTGCTACTTTTTATCTAGAGACATAATGGTGTATACATCAGGAGGTTGTTCGTCTGTCATGCTTTTATTGCTCCTTTAAATAATAATCTTTAAATAATTGTAATTTTCTTGAAAAATATACATTAAGGGAATGTCCACACAGGGGAAATTCTGCTGTGGATTTGTTGCAGTTTGCTGCTGATAAGTAAGGCTAGTTTCACACTAGCGGCAGAGGAGTCGGGCAGGCTGTTCCGGCAGGTGAACAGCCTGTCGGATCCGTCCTGCCGCTAGTTCACATGTGCTCCCAGACTGTCGCTCTGTCCCTATTGACTATAATGGGGGCGATGGCGGAGTTCCAGCAGCAGCACGGCAGCGCGCGGCAAGACTAAAACTACGACATGCAGTACTTTGAGTCCTGCTGCCTCTCGCCGTTCGCTTCCGTGCTGCTTCTGGAACTCCACCCCCGCCCCCATCATAGTCAATGGGGACGGAGCGGAAGTCCGGGGGCACACGTGATCTAGCGGCAGGACGGATCCGACAGGCTGTTCACCCGCCGAAACAGCCTGCTGGACTCCCCTGCCGCTAGTGTGAAACTACCCTAACAGATTATACCTTCTCCATTGAAAATTATTAAATCTGTGGTGGAAACCCAAAGCATAAATTCATATGCTCCAGATTTAAAAGCCACATTGCTGTTGAATAGATTTTTTTCATAGCTTGTGAATGAGGTTTCGCAAAATCACATCCACTCTACTGTATAACAAAGCGGATGTGGATCTGCTGTGTCACTTGAACAGATTTGACTTGAGACTTCTCTTATCTAAGTGGCCCCCCTGGTGTTCACCCTTTAAGCCCTGTTCGGGGATCTGGCTGTAGGGAACCACCAGACTGCTACCTCTTTCAGTAGTTTCTGTTCAAGTGATTGCTGACCCACAGGGTCAAGAGGCACTGTTGCAATACACCAAGGGGTCAGGCAAAAGCATAGTCAGGAAAAAACTAACAAAGTCAGGGTGGGTCGAGTACATACAAAATGATATACAGTCCAGGGTCAGGGCAGGCAGTTCAGGGTCAGAATGGAGAACAGGCAAGGGTCGAATCAGGCAGTAAAGGGTCAAATCCAGTAGACAGGCAGAAGTCAGTACATAGAACAGGCAAACAAGCTAACAATACTCCTTTGCAGAAAACTAGCGTATCAGAATCTATTGCTCAGGCACCCTCCAATAGGGAAAAGAACCCTAGGGTAGTCAGCCTTTGGCTGGGGAGGCTTAGGGTGCAGGCACTGGCCATTTAAGAGTGCGTGCATATGCCCTATTAGCTATGGAGCAGGCAAGCAAGGTGGCCATGCCCACCAGCAGAAAAGGAGTGGCGGTGGGCACGGACTACTGTCATAACATAACATAAAATCTGCAGCAGCAAAATTGCGGTTTCAAGACCCTATAGATGCACACCCAGCAATCTGCCTTGCAGTTTGCCTAGCGTTCCAATAGACTTAGCATATAAAATGGTGGTGAGAATTCCCGTATAGAACTGAGACTTGGTGTATAAGCCTGCTCACCTTCAGCAGGGCTTCAAACTGGGTGTCTTCGTGTACTGGCAGCTGGGTAGGGATGTCACATTCATTCTGCCCGTGAACCACTAGGGTCTTTGTACCTAACATAATTTAACAAAAAAAAAATAGTGTAACCATAAAATCTATGAATACTATAATTGAGAGCACTTAACATCAGTGACTTTTGGGAACTGCTCACCTGGCATGGACGCTGTCACCAGAAGTTTAACCTCACATTGTTCCTTTTTCATTGTTTGCTTCAGGTCTTTGAAAAATAAGCCTTCCACATATCCAACCACTTCCCACAGGAAGGTCAAGGTTGCCGAAATGGCATCCATTCCCCATTCGCACGGTGTACGTACAAAATACATGATAAGCCCTACCTAAAATAAAAGACCACAACGTTGTGAATACTCCAGCATGCAGGCTACGTATTCTGCAAACCAAGATAAAGTCAGAACAATGTGACCCGTAGTAACTCACCAGGTAGTTGAACAGAATGTGGGATGTTTGTGCAGGGAAATCTCCAATGTTTAACAGCAGTTTTCTCAACATGTAGATTAGCTCATCCTGAAACCATTATTAAGGTGTAATGCAGGTCAGTTGGATTGGGACAGCAAAATGTTATATGAAAATATTCAGACAAAAGTTATCCCCTTACCTGTCGGTTACTAATAGTTAATTTTTCCAGGAAATGTCTCAGGACAGTGGACGGATCTTCGATTAGACAATTCCAAAGCACTTGCTGAGCTACGGCACTCACTGTGGGAACGATAAAAGTCAGTGCTATTATGGATGGCATTTTCTTGTCAGTTTTTATATTGATGGCCTATCCTCCTCTGATGGCCTATCTGATCAGCGGGGATCCGACACCCCACACTCCTGCCCGTCAGCTGTTCTGTGGTAGCTTTGCTTCTGGTAGTTAGTGTGGAACTACAGAGCTACCACCATTGTACAGCGGACAGAGCTGGTCATTGCAGAGCTGAACCCATGGAAAACAATGGATTACACAATGGACATACTGTAGCTACTTTGTACAGCTGATGGGCAGGGGTGCAGGGTGTCAGACCCCCTCCAATCAAATATATACAGCCTGATCTGGGTAACAATAATAAAGCATTTATCAAATTTTAAGTGTGCCTATCACTTTGTTAATCTAAATATCTTTAAACCACTTCACATCTGGGCCATCTCACTTTATGTGGTAATAACTTTGGAACGCTTTTACTTATCCAAGTCATTCAGAGATTGTTTTCTCGTGACACATCATTTGAGTCAATATATTTCACCTTTATTTATAAAAAAAATACCAAATTTACCCAAAATTTTGAAAAATTTGCAATTTCTAAATTTCTATTTCTCTGCTTTTAAAACAAAAAGTGATACCTCATAAAATATTTATTATTTAACATTTCCCATATGTCTACTTTATATTGGAAAATTTTTGGAAATGTCATTTTATTTTTTGGGGACGTTAGAAGGCTTAGAACAGGGCTGGCCAACCTGAGGCTCTCCAGCTGTTGCAAAACTACAACTCCCAGCATGCCCAGATTGCCTACAAGTATCAGCCTACAGCAAAGCATGGTGGGAGTTGTAGTTTTACAACAGCTGGAGAGCCACAAGTTGGCCAGCCCTGGCTTAGAAGTTTAGAAGCAATTCTTAAAATATTTAAGAAAATTGCCAAAACCCACTTTTTAAGGACCAGTTCAGGTCTGAAGTCACTTTGTGGGGCCTACATAGAGGATAGCCCCATAAATGACCCCATTGTAGAAACTACACCCCTCAAGTTACTTAAAACCGATTTTACAAACTTTGTTAACCCTTTAGGCGTTCCGCAAGAATTAAAGGAAAATGGGGATCAAATTTTTAAATTTCACTTTTTGGGCAGATTTTCCATTTTAATCTAATTTTTTTCTTTAACACATCGATGATTAACAGCCAAACAAAACTCAATATTTATTACCTAGATTTTGCGGTTTACAGAAACACCCCACATGTGATCATAAACTGCTATATGGGCACACGGCAGGGCACAGAAGAAAAGGAGCGCCACGTGGTTTTTAGATGCCATGTCCCATTTGAAGCCCCCCTGATGCACCCTTACAGTAGAAACTCCCAAGAAGTGACCCCATTTTGGAAACTAGGGGATAAGGTGCCTGTTTTATTGGTACTATTTTTGGGTACATATGATTTTTTTTATCATTTATTATAACACTTTATGGGGCAAGGTGACAAAAAAAATTGTTGTTTTAGCAGTTTTTATTTATTTATTTTTACAGCGTTCACCTGAGGGGTTTCGGTCAAGTGACATTTTTATAGAGCAGATCGTTACGGACATGGCGATACCTAATATGTATACTTTTTATTATTTATTTAAGTTTTGCACAATAATATAATTTTTTAAACAAAAAAATTGTGTTTTAATGTGTCCATGTTCTGAGAGCTATTGTTTTTTTATTTTTTGAGCAATTTTCTTATGTAGGGGCGGGATGAGATGACGGTTTTATTGGAACAATTTTGTGGGACATACGCCTTTTTGATCATTTGGTGTTGCACTTTTTGTGATGTAAGGTGACAAAAATTGCTCACCCGATTCACCCGATTTGGTCGATCGTGTGATATATATATAGAGCCAACCGTCACGGACGTGGCAATACCAAATATGTCTACTTTTTTTACATGTGAAACCTTTTTTTTTTTTTTTTTTTTTATTTTACACTTTGCGTCCCCCATAAGGTCATACAAGACCTCTGGGGGACATTTACTTCACTTTTTCTTTTTTTTTTTTTCACTGTTGATTTCTCCTGTAACTGGGGCTGACATAGTAGCCCCAGTTACAGAAGAAATGCACTCCCACCAGAGGCTGTACAGCACTATACAGCCTCAGTGCAGGGCTGATCGAGGTCTCTGAAAGACCTCACACAGCTCCTGCACTCTCCGGTCCCGGCAAGCACATGACAGCCGGGCCAGAACAGGAAGCTCATAGCGCTTCCTGCACTGTATACACAGCGCTCAGTGAGCGCTGTGTATACAGCGATCTAGAAGGCAGGGACACCTGGGCACTGTCCCTGCCTTCTCTAAGGGTTGCCCTGCTGTCACTGGCAGCGGGCAACCTGATTAGCAGCTGCACGATTAGCGTGCAGCTGCAATCTCTGAAAGGACATTTTAAAACGTCTATTAGGAGATAGACAACCACCTCCCGGAAGTTTTTATTCAATGGGCGGACGGGAGGTGGTTAATATGTTAGAATTACCCATAGAGGTTATATAGGGGTTAAGGTTGGAAAATCAAATGTCCATCAAGTATAACCTGTAATCCTGCTATATTGATCTAGGGGAAGACAAAAAAAAAACCCTATAAGGGAAAAAAAAGTCCTTCACAATCCAGATGTGGCAATCAAAACAAATCCATCTTCCTTTTAAAGGGTTTCTACCACTTGCTTTGCACCCATTTCGTTTTCAGACACTAGCGATCCGCTAGTGTCTGATGTACAATACAAGCTAAGTATTATCTTATTCTGTTCGGCCGTTTTGTTTAAAAAAGCACTTTTATATTTATGCAAATGAGCCTCTAGGTGCTATGTGGGTGTCTTTCCAGCACCTAGAGGCTCCGTCTACCTTCATAAACTGCCGCCCAGCTCGTCGCTCCAGACCGCCCATCTCCTAGTGAATTCAATCCTCCCCCTGCTTCTGGCGTCTGAAATCTCGCGCCTGCGCCATCCGTCTCTGCATTCGGCGCAGGGAGCGGTCAGACATTTCCACTGCGCCTGCGCCGAATGCCGCCGAATGCAGAGACGGACGGCGCAGGCGCGAGATTTCAGACGCCAGAAGCAGGGGGAGGATTGAATTCACTAGGAGATGGGCGGTCTGGAGCGACGAGCTGGGCGGCAGTTTATGAAGGTAGACGGAGCCTCTAGGTGCTGGAAAGACACCCACATAGCACCTAGAGGCTCATTTGCATAAATATAAAAGTGCTTTTTTAAACAAAACGGCCGAACAGAATAAGATAATACTTAGCTTGTATTGTACATCAGACACTAGCGGATCGCTAGTGTCTGAAAACGAAATGGGTGCAAAGCAAGTGGTAGAAACCCTTTAAGGAGGGGTTGAGCGAAAGGGGTGTGTAGAACATGATTTCTATACATTTTCATAAGCCTCAATGTTATTTAGAAATAAAAAGTCATCTAAACTTTTTTGGAAGCCATCTACTGTATTTGCTGTGACTAGCTCTTGCGGCAGGCTATTCCAGAGATTCAGGTATGTGATAAAATACTGGTTGCCTGACACCACCACTAGGTGGAGCTTACTGAAGACATTTTTGGTTATTGGGAGCTATATGCACTTGTCTTCAGTAAGCATCACCAAGTGGTACATTGCGATTCATACTGCAGCCTCTCTCGCTCACAGATGACAATTTTTTACTTGTGTACCCCATAAAATATCAATTCCAGATAATATTTTTAGAACTGGGTGTTACCATTCATCTTGTCAAAAAGGTGTGTCCCTACACAGTCTGGCACCGACAGCACTGAGTGGACAGTGTTAGACGTTGTAAGAACATGCCCCCTGCTGGTAATTCTTTAATACACAGGTTAAAGAAGAAAACATGTATTTTAAATACTGACCTGCCACTCCATCTTCACGGACTTCTCCATCCTCCATCAGATGAACAATTGGCAGTACAGCAGCACAAATGCATGCTGGGAATACAGGCTGGGGTGGTTGAGACACATGGTGATTTGCAGTATGCTCTGTTGCATGCTCCTCATCTGAAATAAATATAAATACAAGATTGTAGTAGTACCAGTATGTGACCAGACAGATCTACAGATCTAGCAAGCGCCAACATCAGCGGGTTAATGAGTGTAACAAGCATTGCACATTGTTAAACTAATCCAGTGTGATAAGCTTGTGTGTTAACATGCCAGGAATTACTTTACTGAGTGCTACATCTGTAGCATCCAAGTTTTATTGACCAGGGCTCACCTTCTGCGCTCACAGCAGACCGAATTGACCACACAGAACCACGGCGGAATGAATAATTGCGATGAGAAGTACTTGAAGTGCAGGATGGGCTCACCGACAGACGACGGGAATTCAGATTGGTGGCTTCTTCTACTGGCAATTAAGAATAGAGAGGTGAAACCTGCTCTACCACTATAAATCATGTTTGTCCAATTTTGATCACCAAACAGTAACTTCGAAGCTAGACCATAACCCTATAATTATTGGAATATTGAGAAGAACAGAACTAGAGCTCATTATATCATTTGCTTTGATTTTAAAAGAGAATTTCCATCTCAGTCAATCATGGTTGAGATCTGAATACCTGTAGTATACTACAGCCAGAGTCCACTGGAGTAAGGAAGCATATCCAATTGCTCCTGCTCCAATGGTCTTAGGGACCAGTTTCTTGTTCCAACTCTTCTGTGAGACCACTTCTTTAGAGAGACTGCAAGAATACTAAAACTCCAGATATCAGAAAAGCTACCGCGTTTACAGTCAGCAGAGTGACATGCAAGCCACAGCTTTTTACACCCTGCTGCACATGGGGGACTAAGGTTCAGACACCCATCACCTAGATTATATACAAACAATTCAAAAGCCTGTATAACACAATGGACACCTACAGCCACAAGTGCAAGCTTACAACGGTTTGCCAGAAGTTCAGGAGAGAAACATCAGCAAGATAGAATACTAGAGGTGTCATTATTTGCCACTCTGCCAGTAACCATGATCTGGTAGGAGAAATTGCCCTTTGTACAAACTAGTGCTGGATTTACTACAACCTATCCTTTGCACTAAGTGACTTTTATTCTTTTACTTCTGGCCTAATTCATTATACCACCTTTCCACTGCACCAATCCCCAGGAAGCAACAGCCTGATGGAGTACACTGCGACACATCTCATCAGGGCCACTACCCCTCCGATCCTCTGCACCGACTCCTCAGGGCTCGCTGCACATATGACCAGTATTCCAATCTCAGCCATGAATTCCTTCATACATCCTTAATTGTACCAATGAGATTCAAAGAGATTAAATCTTCTTCTTACTGTACAAGATTCGGACACTGGCCTCTATCCAAAAGACTGGCCAGACCCATGCACTAATAGTTTTAAAATTATAAATGCTCTGTTTGCTAAGAAGCTAAAGCAATGTAATAAAAGGGGTTCTCCGGGCTTTTAATATTGATGACCTATCCTCAGGATAGGTCATCAATATCAGATCGGTGGGGGATCCGACACCCAGCATCCCCGCTGATCAGCACTGGGCACACCGTCTCCTCCAGGGGCGTAGCTATAGGGGAAGTAGGGGAAGCAGCAGCTTTGGGGCCCTGACCCAGAAGGGACCGATCCAGTTGGAGGAGGACTAAAAGATTTTGTCAGGGCCCCCTCAACAGTATTACACAATACAATTATATACAGTGACAGTTTAGACAGTGTAAAAAACTGATGGAACAGCTGCCGGGCCTGGTCTGAGAGAGCGATCTTTACTAGCCACAGGAATGGGGGCGGAATGAAAGGAAGTGGTTGCGAAACAATTACTGGGTAGGGGGGCTCCATTCAAAAATTTGCTGTGGGGTCTAGTCATTTCTAGCTACCCCACTGGTCTCCTCATTCAGCGGATCCCCGCCAATCTGATATTGATGACTATCCTGAAGATAGGTCTTTAATATTAAAAGACCAGAGAACTCCTTTAACTAATTAATATAACTAACTTGAAAATCAATACTGGAATCAATCATGTATACAGCAAGGGCAACAACAAAAACTTTACTGGCCTACAATGTGACAGCCCAATACGTATTACTGCCTATCTGACAATCTTTATCTATAAGGGTGGGTCCACATCACGTTTTTTCCCATCTTTTGACGTATACATTGAAAAAAAAAAAAGAAGGATACAAAAGTGCAGCACACCACACTTTTGTATCCTGTAGAGTCTGGTAAAAAAAAAACATATACCTTTTTCTTTACAATAGAACTCTATGGTAAATGGATTCCACTGTATGGCATCAGTCTGCCGCATCCATTTATTGTATACATTTTTGTATACGTTAAACAGATAGGAAAAACGTGATGTGAACCCAGCCTGAGATGTGAAAAATTAATCTGAAATAAATATTTTGCCAAGATTATGAAATGTTCACTCATAGCACACCTTCTTCCTCTTGCTCAGAGTTAGGGGAGCAGGTTGGCTCATAGCATGCCTCTTGTGTCACTGGTATGGCTGTGATAAGACTGGCCTCTCTGCCTAAACGCTTCTTTTCTTCTTCTTGTTGGAGATTCTTGAGAATGTGTTCAGCCCGCTGGTGGGATCGTGACACAGCACGAGCAGAGAAAGATTTCTGTAGTTTGTTGTTGAAAAGAGCACAATAAAAGGCATTCTCATCTGATCAGGAAATGGTAATCATATACTTAGTTACAGCATGAAAAGTTTAAGGTTTCTCTGGTGCTGAAACTGTATCTGTTATTTCTGACTTTTCAGAATAAGCTGCTGTCTTTGTGTACATGAGGAATAAGACTATATCTGACCATTATTATATTCTGCATGTATCACCAGTTTTCCCTGGGCTCAGCTCCAAAGTTGGTGGAGAATAGCAACTATGAAGTCTCACACCACATAAAGAGAACAGAGGTCCTGCTCCGTACCTTCTCTCTGACATACAGAAGTAGCAGCTGCATGGAGGACATTATTCTGGAGTACTTAGCAGTGTAGCTGTGAATCCAGCACTGAGGCGAGTTTGTAAAAATCTTTGGGTGTCTCTCATTCCTCAGTGAAGCTAAACATTGGTCTCTTCTCTATACCTCTCTTAAGATGGGTTTTACCAGTTAATTTAGAGTATGTGATCAGTGCAGAAAGTAAGGGGGAAGGGGAGGAGAAGAGGCATTTTCTCTAAGATATATTACAAACAGTCTTGTCTCCATTTGAGCTACTTATTTATGCAAAGCCTGTTTAAACAACATTACCTATTAAATTTACAGAGAAGGTATTGTGGCTGTTCTATAATGAACCAAGTATTCAAATGTGGTCCCTAGAGCATGCCTCAGGAACCATTAGGTGAAGAGAGAGTTTAATTATTTCCATAAGCTTCCTACAGTCAATCCTTACACAGCTATCCTGCAGATATGGGATATATACATTGACATCTATGGCCATATCTCTTCTCTTTTGGTTACAACATTTCAGGGGAGTCTGTCAGTGGTTTTGACCATGCTAAATTGCTGGCAGGGACTGGGGAGTGCAGGGCAAACTTACCTTTTGTGGCTTTATTGCCAGGAGTACTGTGAATATTAACTTTAATTCCGTCAGGTTCTGCTCCTGCAAGTGCCCTAAAGCGGTACACACTACTTATGATAATCAAAACTCCATGACAGTTATGTCCACCCTGCTCTCCTCAGCCCCTATCTTGTGCACATCTTCCATATTCGGTTGAACCATAGGTCCATAGAGATATTTAAGACTTAAGTGAAAAAAAGAGCATAGAATTAAAGTGAACTACTTACAGACTGATCCTCACTAATCGGGTCTTGAACACTTCCACTGCTCTGGGGAACCCAAGGTGGATCAAACATTGGAACAGATGGCATACCCAAGATGGGAGAGGGTAATGTGAAGTTAATGCTGGGAGGAGGAATCTGTAACATTTACATTTTCAATTTCAGGATTGGTACAGGTGAAGTTTCTTAAAATGTACTATGCAACCTTCAGACAATCAGAGGTTTCAAACCTTATAAATCTGCTGTGCTCCTTCTTCCATTCTTGGCCAAACCTGATATCTGAACCTCCAGAGTGTGTGAAATTTCAGAATAGCATTCAGTCTCTGCCCTGTCTCTGGATGCTGGAACTCTGAAGTTAGCATTTCGGAGACTGCATCTGGTACCTTCACGGCACAAAGCAGGAACATGGCAGCTGCAAGAGTATTCATATCTTTATATCATGTACAGCCTGTACCAGAATTTTGTTTATCTAGATTTTCACTAAACATTGGATCTAACTGTAGTCTATGCATAATATGTGCAATGCTAAAAAAAATGAGTGTATTTGGTATACCGGGAATGCAAAATCACCGGGAACATTCCAGCTTATTTGCATTTATACATTTAAATTAAGGATGAGTGAATGGATTTCAGAATTCCTTCCTAATTTCCTAAAATGTTCAGGCTGAAACAGAATTATAATTTTTTTGTAATGAGAGAGCTTAATATGCTGCACTTGGTTTCCCAACAATATATATATGCATTGTCTGGGGGTACTCTTTCTTGTTATTGAGAACACCTAGTATGCAGAGTATATGTGTGCTATATTGTAAGCCATGCAATGCGCCTCTGGTTTCTCTCACAAGCAGCCCAAAACGGATCAGTTTAGCCCCGATGCATTCTGAATAGATAAGGATCCGTTCAGAATGCATCAGTTTGCCTCCAATCAGTCTCCATTCCGCTCTGGAGGCGGACACCAAAATGCTGCTTGCAGAGTTTTGATGTCCGCCTGATGATGCGGAGCCAAACGGATCCTTCCTGACTTACAATGTAAGTCAATGGGGACGGATCCTTTTTCACTGACACAATATGGTGCAATTAAAAAACGGATCCGCCTCCCATTGACTTTCAGTGTAAGTCAAAACAGATCCGTTTGCATGTTCATGGTAATGCAAACGGATCCGTTCAAGCATTTGCATTATAGGTGCGGATCCGTCTGTGCAGATACCAGACGGTTCCGCACCTAACGCAGGTGTGAAAGTAGCCTAAGCTTTTCTAAGCCTATCTGATGCCAGCAGATGTTAGACATGATAATATGCATATATTTTTCCCAGAAATCAAGAGGAGCTTTGTCTAGCCTACAATAGTCATCACCTATATTTCATGGTCTCCATATTGGAAATAGTACCCATCCAGAGGTCACCCCAAGGCCTTTCAGCTTAAAAAGCCGTTTCTATCTGTTTTTGCTCTGATAAAAGGCTTTTGTCCTGAAAAAGCTAGTTGCAGATGTGAGGCTAGCTTAGCCATTTTCCTAGTTTTGCTATATAAGAATGTTTAAAAGGCTGTAAGGCATCTCTGCCAATCAGCTGTATGAAGATGCAGTGAGCAGGTATAATTACAGCTCATTCTATTCACCTAAGCATAGGTCATTGGTATAGCAAAAGCAGACAACCCCTATAAAAGAGACTCCCATGTTAATATTTAGCTAAAAGTGAGACAAGAGGACTAGAACATCCCACCAAGTTTACATACCTCTCAATGAAACATGCAAGCTAGTTCTCTTTCTAGATCGAGAAGACAACCAGAATATCTTGAGAGAAACTTGCTTTGCTTGGTTGCCTGGCCTCGTGGGGTACTCTTCGGGGTGCTCTTTATCATTAGGCAGACCAAAAAAATATGCATGAGTATGCCAGGTGACACTACTGTTGGTTTCTAGAATGAGTATATTTCAATTTGCCTTTACTAATTTTTGCGGCATTAGATAGGATATCTTTTCCTTTTTGTTTAGCAAGCTAATTGTATACCTTTCTGAAACTGGGAAAGATATTCAAGTTAGGTTTTCTTCCAAAACAGAGAAGAATGTAATCCTTTTTCATACCAGCCAAATTAAAATATGCAAATATACATATACTCTTCCTAGAACCCAAGAGTAGTGTTGCCTGGCATGCAATACTCATGCATATTTTTGTCTCCCTAATAAAGAGCACCCCGAAATATACCTCACAAGAACAGTCAACCAAGCAAGGCAAGTTTCTCTTGAAATGTTTTGGTTCTCTTCTCCTTCTAGACAAAGAAGTAGCTTGCATGTTTCAGTGAGAGAGGTTGGTTCTTGGTTCTAGTTCTCTTGTTTCACTTTCAGTAGAATGTTACTTTGGGGGTCTTTCTCTGGTTCATCTATTCATCAAATTAATCTTAAAATGGAATTGCTTATTCTTAAAGAGGTTGTTTACTTTTGTTATACTGATTACCTATCCTCAGGTGAATAGAGAACCACCCCATTGAAGTGAATTGCGACAGCAGAGCTTCTAAACAGTGAGGAGAATACAGCACTTGTTTGAGTGCTGCATTATCTTTACACAGCTGATGCCTTCAAGCTTTTTAAACATGCTTATGTAGCAAAACTAGGAAAATAGCTAAGCTAGCCTCACCTCAACTGACTTTTTCAAGTCAAAAGCTCTTTATCAAATAGAAACAGGTTTTCAAGTAGCAAGGCCTTGGAGGGACCTCTGGGTTGGTACTATTTCTATTATGGAGAGCAGTTAATATACGTGATTACTATTGCAGACTAGACAACACTTCTCTTGGTTTCTGGGAAAAATATCTGCTGGCATCAGATATGCTTAAGAAACCTAATTTGAATATTTTTCCTAGAAACCCATTGCCTGGCACACACATACTCTGCATATTAGGCATTCTCCATAAAGAGAGTACCCTCAAGGACAACACATATATATTGTTGAGAAACTCACAGTAGCATACTGGCCTCTCTCTCCTCTATCTTGTTGTTATGGGTAGAATTGATTTGTGTCCAAAATAAAAAAATAAAAAAATGGCAAACCTGAAACAAATCTTGAAAGGTTTGTTCATCTCTAATTTAAATACTTTCATTATGGACACATGGGTCATGTGATCCCCTCTGACCACCAATCCAGAGCTTACCCTAGAGAGGACGTCAGTCTTCCCTGTGTGACTGACTACCTGTGAAGTGCAGAATTACATCAGCATCTATGAAATCCCTCCAAGCCTATCTCAAACACCTCCTCTTCCCACCATTTTAACCCTTTTTGTTACTCTATATGTCATCCCATAAACAGAGTGCTGCTGAAATTATAATAATAGTTTATGATTTATCTAACATATCAGAGGATCAGTGCCCGCTAATACTGTCTTTGAATACTGGATGCAGAATCTGTTATGTATTCCTATGAGATGCAGCTTCACTTCTCTGCCTCCTGGTTATAAGAGCTGATAGAGAGAAACCCATCAAAAGTAAGGGAAGAAGGGACAATCTGAAGCTGCATCACCTAACAGACTCTGCCGTGCAAGTTAGGGGACAGAAGTCAGAGTAGAGCCAGTGCAGTGGGATGAGAACCCCTCCTCTGCCATGGCCGAGGGATAATTTGAAGCCCAGGCTGCATCAGGAGACCCATATGAGAGGGGTAAAACGAACCAAGATGGCAGACAACCTATGAATGACACACCATCTAAAATATATATAAACAAGGCATGCACAAGAACTAGATTATTCTTTAAGAAAAGCCTATGTTGCACTATATAGGCAAAAATGCTGGAGTGCTTCTTTAAGATAATATGTCTACACTTAGATATATTTCTTATAGAATAAAATATTACCTGCAGCTCCTGCCATGTGCTCATCCACACTCAATAGGAGCTCCCATGCAGCTGGCTGTATGTCCCCGTACATTTCCTCTGTCAGTATAGGGGCTGCCTTGATCAACAAAGACAGAGGAGCAGGAGACAAGCTCATAACCTAGAATATACAAAACATTTACATGAGTATAAAAAAGAACCAAACACCAGATGCAATATAATGAATGAATATAGACAGTTAAAGGGATTTTCCATCACACACATATTGTAGCGAAACTGATGTGACACAAGTAACCTGTCCAGTAGTAAACTGCTTGCCCACTGCCATACATTAAGCTAGTTACCCAGTTCAACAAGAGCTGGCAAACTTACCCTACAACACCCCTATCACTACAGGGCCCTGCCTCCAGTGGAATAGTCACCATGATAAGAGTGATACCACTGTCAACAAACTAACTAGCTAACCCTGAGAAGTCCCTCTAGATGTATGGGATCTTATTTTGTGTTCACCAGGTATCTTTTATCAAGTGGAGTGGGCAAGATGAGTAGTTTCATTAGCCGGGGTCAGAAACAGAGCCATCAAACGGCAAAGCCAAAAGAGTGCAATGTCAGAAATAAGCAAAGTCAAAATGGTACAGAGATGCAAAGCAGGAGAATGGTCACTAAAGAATCCTGGGTCAAATAGAGTAGCAAGCAAGGAGAAGGCAAAGAGAAGTCCGCTAAACAAGTCAGGTCAAATACACAAGAAAGTGATGGTGAAAAGCAGTCTCAGAGCAGGATTTATATAGTGCAAACATCTCAGTGATCGGTTCCCCAGCCAAGCCTCCTTCTTACCTGTTTGCCTGACTTCTGGAGCATAGACTGCTACATGTATATACATATCTTCCCTATACTGTTAGTGGGAGCTATGATTCGCCTGGTAAGTATCCACATTACGTATGAAATCTCAATGTACTTCCTGCTGCTTAAACAGAGTAGTGCGCTCTTACAAATGTGAGTCTGATTAGAGACCTGTTTAATTTTAAGAAACTATATTGTCCTTCCTTCAATTATCCCATACATGATTTTTACTTTGTATTGATCACTTCTTTTCAACCGCATATTGTAAGGCCTGTGAAAGGAAACTGGGCAAACATCTTTACTTGACAGTCAAAATGCTTCTATTTATCTCATTGCTAAAAGGGCCCGGAAAGAATCCGTAAAATTGTCTCTAGTTGGTATAGGCTTCCAATGCTCCTAAACTACATTTGGTGAAACATCACCTTCTACAGGGAGTTCTGAGAACAGACAAGTGAGTGTGCATGCTGGGAGTTATAGTTGTTTCACCACAGCTGGAGTGCTGCAGGTTGCTGATCTCTGTATCAGGGTCTGTTCATACGTTTTGGATTTGGCAAGGATGTTAATGTCTCTGCTAAAAATCCTCATTAAATCTGCTAACATTCTACATCCAGGTAAAAAAACACATGTGGACAAATATGATCCGAGAGAAGAATGTGAATATTCATTCTTATGGCAGCCAACGGAAAAGCTGTGGCTCAGCCCCTCTGACTAGGGCCCATGAGCCTGGCGAACATCTGAAATGTGAGAACAGACCTTTTACATACAGGGAGTGCAGAATTATTAGGCAAGTTGTATTTTTGAGGATTAATTTTATTATTGAACAACCATGTTCTCAATGAACCCAAAAAACTCATTAATATCAAAGCTGAATATTTTTGGAAGTAGTTTTTAGTTTGTTTTTAGTTTTAGCTATTTTAGGGGGATATCTGTGTGTGCAGGTGACTATTACTGTGCATAATTATTAGGCAACTTAACAAAAAACAAATATATACCCATTTCAATTATTTATTTTTACCAGTGAAACCAATATAACATCTCAACATTCACAAATATACATTTCTGACATTCAAAAACAAAACAAAAACAAATCAGTGACCAATATAGCCACCTTTCTTTGCAAGGACACTCAAAAGCCTGCCATCCATGGATTCTGTCAGTGTTTTGATCTGTTCACCATCAACATTGCGTGCAGCAGCAACCACAGCCTCCCAGACACTGTTCAGAGAGGTGTACTGTTTTCCCTCCTTGTAAATCTCACATTTGATGATGGACCACAGGTTCTCAATGGGGTTCAGATCAGGTGAACAAGGAGGCCATGTCATTAGATTTTCTTCTTTTATACCCTTTCTTGCCAGCCACGCTGTGGAGTACTTGGACGCGTGTGATGGAGCATTGTCCTGCATGAAAATCATGTTTTTCTTGAAGAATGCAGACTTCTTCCTGTACCACTGCTTGAAGAAGGTGTCTTCCAGAAACTGGCAGTAGGACTGGGAGTTGAGCTTGACTCCATCCTCAACCTGAAAAGGCCCCACAAGCTCATCTTTGATGATACCAGCCCAAACCAGTACTCCACCTTGCTGGCGTCTGAGTCGGACTGGAGCTCTCTGCCCTTTACCAATCCAGCCATCTGGCCCATCAAGACTCACTCTCATTTCATCAGTCCATAAAACCTTAGAAAAATCAGTCTTGAGATATTTCTTGGCCCAGTCTTGACGTTTCAGCTTGTGTGTCTTGTTCAGTGGTGGTCGTCTTTCAGCCTTTCTTACCTTGGCCATGTCTCTGAGTATTGCACACCTTGTGCTTTTGGGCACTCCAGTGATGTTGCAGCTCTGAAATATGGCCAAACTGGTGGCAAGTGGCATCTTGGCAGCTGCACGCTTGACTTTTCTCAGTTAATGGGCAGTTATTTTGCGCCTTGGTTTTTCCACACGCTTCTTGCGACCCTGTTGACTATTTTGAATGAAACGCTTGATTGTTCGATGATCACGCTTCAGAAGCTTTGCAATTTTAAGAGTGCTGCATCCCTCTGCAAGATATCTCACTATTTTTGACTTTTCTGAGCCTGTCAAGTCCTTCTTTTGACCCATTTTGCCAAAGGAAAGGAAGTTGCCTAATAATTATGCACACCTGATATAGGGTGTTGATGTCATTAGACCACACCCCTTCTCATTACAGAGATGCACATCACCTAATATGCTTAATTGGTAGTAGGCTTTCGAGCCTATACAGCTTGGAGTAGGACAACATGCATAAAGAGGATGATGTGGTCAAAATACTCATTTGCCTAATAATTCTGCACGTAGTGTATACTTGTTAGAGGCCCGCCTCTACTTTTCTCCATTTTTTTTTTTTACTGTGAGGCAACCTGTTCGTTGGTCCAGCAATGTCCAAACTATCCACCTAGGCACCTAGTTGTTGGACCTCTAGATGGACCCATAATGTACTTTTTGTATGACAGGACTATCAGGTGTCCACATACAGTACTGTTGGCCATGTGGTGTATCTAACAGCTGGATGATGCCTTGATTTTCTGGATTCTGATATAGAAATATTTTGAAACACTTTGAAAGGGTAAAATGTGAAACAGATTGGTGCTCAGGAATAAAAAAGACAACTGCTCTGCTGCCCCTACTATGGTAGTGAAGCACAGTCTCTTCATTTTACTATGTTTCTGCATTTCTTAGTCATCCTCTTGAGCAGGGAAACTATGCTGAAAACTGGCATTTACTGTTGTGAATATTGGTGAGTGATTCCCCTTGTCCGTTTCTTACTAACAACAACAGTATACAGAATATACTTATATAAAAAAAAGTATATTGTACCTGGTGCCTTATATACTTCAGCATCACACTGTCCTTCTTCCCCTCCAAGTTGGCTTCTGTGACCCTCTTCTTCAAAGACGGAGTTCGGAGGCAAGATTTATCTGAGCACTGTGTAAATGAAGCACACAGGTACTTGTCCATAATATCCAATAATTACATTATAATTTCTGTAACTTCAAAAATGTAACATTTTCTAGATAGATTTACCAATATTTTCATCTTCCACTGAAAAGCAGCTCACATTTACGGTATATACAATTTTCCATTTGAAAAAGACTTGTTTCTATTTACCTGCGGAAGCCTACTGTGTATCTTAGCCTGGAATGCAACTGAACATGCTCACATGATGGAGTAAGATGGTACAATGCACATACTATAATGACATTTACAATCACAGATTTTATCAGTCAGTATTGACCCTAGCTATAAGGATTGCAGGGGTAGCTGTTGGTCCTATCTTCCCCTGATGTTACATAGAATAACAGTAGCCCTGTAGGCATGTGGCGTAGAGGTACAATAGCATATCCTTCGTTCTTCACATTAATGAAGTCTTGTCATTCAGAGCTATATCACTACGTACTGTATATTTCTATTTAATGTGATGTAATTACATTCTGAGGAAAGCATAGTGGACTCCGGTGAGTAACTGACCCAGGGTAAAGATATTGCTCTGGGTCCAAGATGATTAAAGGGGCTCTCTGGGAATTATTTAAAATGGTCACCAGTAACCTGTCCTAAAATGTAAGCAGGACCAACACTTGCATAGCTGCCTAGAGGGGTGAGCGGACGGGGCCTCACTACACACTACAATAATAATAATATGCCACCATGGCTGAGCAGCCTGACAGGAACGCTCACCAATGTGTAGTATATGCAAGCGCTAGAACATAGTGGGTAGTGAGGTCCCCTCATCCCCCCGGCAGATCTGCAAGTGTAGGCAACCAGTCCTGTTCACATTCTAGGACAGGTTGTTGGTGGCCATCTTAAATCATTCCCGCAGAATCACTTAAAACAACACCAAATATTAACTATGCCCTCTCTGAGGGTGGCATCGTTTAGTGATAGACCTGCTGTTTCAGTGAATTGTCACGTATGTGCATTTGTGTAGTAGTTTTACAGAATTTCTGTGTTAAACTGTGACATGCAGCAAGGAGTCTGATGATAAGTGGGCTGATTGACAGGTTTCTCCCTGTTGCTGTACATAGTCCAATGCACACAGCTGAAGATAAGTGAAAAAAAAAAAATTACATGCAACATTTTAGAAAACACTAAGGGTCTCATTTATGAAGCTAAAATACCCCTTTATTAGGAATATTTCAGGTGCCGATCGCTACTTTTCCCCGCTCAAACCAGGTCTAAAAAATTGGGCATGGCGTGGCCGAGGAAAGGGATAGGCTGGCAGGCCCGTCTCATTTACCATTTTCTACACCTGTTTCAGGCATAGAAAAAGGTCTAAATGCAAGACAACAGGGAAGCTGTATTACATTTGGAAGTGGCAGTGGATCCGCCGAAGTTATGAAGAGGCCGGCGCCTCTACATAACTTCAGTGGATACACCTCCAGGTACAGGGGTTATAAAGACGAGCGTCTAAAACTCCGGTCTTAATAAATGACCCCCTTAGCTTTTATAAAGCCTTTATTGCTGTGCCTAGAAAGAAACCTGTTAATCATCAAAGTGAGGATGGGGAAAGCCTGTATGTCATGCATACATCAGACCTAAGGACAGCATAAGGAAACGGACAAGTTTTCTTTAACCCGTCCATGACCCTTAACGTACTAGTACGTCATGGCCACAAGTGGCTTAAAGACCTATGACGTACTAGTACGTCATGCTGATGGGCAGGCACCGGAGCTGTGCTAACCCAAAAATGTAGTTATTGGAATTCTTACTGGCGACTGTATTTGTGAGTTATCCACTCCCTTTTGGCCCTCAACTGTGTCATGTGACCAAAACTCTGACTCCCCAGCTGACACAGTGTGCTATGTGCGGACAGGAAGTCAGATTCTCTATTCATTCCTATGAGACTGCCACCAAGGCTGCCATAGGAATGAATAGAGAAACTGACACTCTGTCCACACATAAGATGTCGATCACATAACATACAGTAGCTGAGGACAAGAAGGGAGTAGATAACTGACATATACAGACAGTGTCTTTGCTACAATTTACATCATGTGCCTTTCTAATGGGCCAGAGAATGACATTTGTTTGGGAGTGCTCCAAAATACTATCGAGGACCCACAGAGTTGTAAAATCTGTTGATGACATCCTTGGACCTAAAAGTTTGTGCAGCACTCTGCAGCAAATGTAGTTTGTCTTGGGGTTTTGTCATGAGAAAAAAACACACAAAAACATCTTCAAATATTTAACCACACTTTACGTGCTGTGTTATCTGACAAATAAATGTACTCTAATGCTAAAATGGCACTTTAATACATAGAATAAACAAACCTCTTTAATTTTTTTGCCTCTAAGCCCGGAGCCAATACCCAAGTTGTCCTCCTTGAGTGAATCCACAGTATCTCCGTAGAGCAATTTAATGGCTCTTACCAACCGAGCACATGAACGGCTGTGGTGTAAATAGCAGTGTGGGTGGCAGTAATCCACATGGGTGCAAATGAAGCTTTGTTGGTTGCACAGTAGGATCATAACCTGGTAATATTAAATAATTAGTAAATTAATAAAAAATTTCTTAAATGTCTTCTGCACGTTCCTCTCTCATCTGTATTTTTCTTTGGACATTTTCACCTATACTGGTTGCGAACCAGGAACAGTAATAGCAACTACCACGAGTCTGAAAGATGCCTACATAGGGTCAGGAACATACATTTTAGTGAGGAAGAAGCCTAGTTTTGGCTTTTTGCTATATACCCATTACAGAATAGTCAAGGTGTTGGGACCTACAAAGAACTAGAAAGCCTGGAAATTCCAAGAGGGTATTCTTGAGAAGTCATATTTCTCTTACGCATTCAAGTACCTAATGTAGACTTTTTTCTAAACCTTATAAATACTTGTTATAGACACGTTACTTACATGCAGCCAAGACATATTACGGTGGTAGCTTTCTTCTGTGCCAATGTTGCTTCCATCGGGCTCTATACTGGGCTCACTAGCGCTCCAAGGACTCCCTTCTTCTCAAAAACAAACATTTAACAAGCCATGAGCCATCAACAACCAAAATAAACCATAAGTCTTTCAGTGTTTACCTAAAGGCCCAGCCATGCACAGATGGTCTCACGACAGAGCGACACAACACATCAACCCAACTCTCAACCCCTCTGCTCACTAGCTCGGGTGGCAAAGACAAGCACATCTATTGGCACATGTCCCCTTTATTCAGGGGGATGGGACAAAAAAAAATGGAGAACGAATTCCCTGCATCTCAAAGATGCTGCAAACCATACAATTGATCTGCAATAATCTATGCTGAAGAGTTGTCCTATGTTCTAAAAAAGTCTGCAGACTTAGGAGAAAATCATGTAAAATTGTACATATTTGTATATTACTGTGTATGATTTGGATGTAGAAACTGTCTCCATTTAGTTGTGCTGTCTATGTGGTGCTACAAGGATGCTAATAAAAATCTTAATCTTGATATTTTCTTAAGTATAAAAAAAGTGTTGTCTTTAAGGGCATCTCTCACCCTTTATAGCTGTCTTCAGCCTATAGATTTAGGGGTGATGCTGAAAATGTAGGACAGTGTGTTGGTCTACGGGTCTGATTAATTAATACAATTATCATAAATTATGATAAGTTTGTTTCCTCTTAAAAACAAGTAACCCCTCAGTAAGGATGGCTCATGTCTTGACTGGATCTTAGCAGAGGTATTTGTGTCCCCTCTGCCACTCTGCCATGTCTCCCCTTAAATTTTTTTTGTCTGATTACCTATGTCAGTAACAGTGTCCCTGCTTTGTGACAGCTGGATGTCCTCATTCTCGGACCCTGAGTCCTGTCGTGTTAGTTTGGTGCTCTTTAGGCTGCCGGCCCGGCGAATGCTGGACAGGGAGCCCCCTTTCTTCACCCGGAAACTGCGGGTTCCTTTAATCTGGAGCAGGCGGGAGCCTCCTATCCTGATCTTCCTGCTGGGAACTGCATTGAAAGAACACAAGAGGAATTTTTTCCCTCTTCTCTGAATGTTTTAATACATCTTTTTAGATTTTTGTATTTTGTGCACACATCTATAATTTATAATTTCTTCACTCGATTATTAGGTAATAATTAATTGGATGGAGCAAAGAAAGTTTTGCAAAGTAATAACCACAATGTCTTTAGAAGAGAAAAAGATTATGACCAGACAGACTTTGAAGTACAGACATGTACCAAAATTAGTAAAATTGTGTGTTTGACAAAAAGTATAATAAAATTTGCTTCTTTGTTAAGAACTGTATATATATATGTGTTATTGAATAGTATTAAAACACTGAGCACTGACATCTTGAGTGGAAATGTATGGATTTCTCTAAAAACAAGGGTTTCTCTCCACATGAGATGGATAATATGTAAGGTACCCCCACTGGGTAGAATAGCCTGATCGATGTCACAATCCTATCTGGTAAAAAAGGGGGAGAGGTGAAAGATTCCAAAATAGATCCATCATATTCAGTATGTGAAAATGCAAGGTGCCAATGTGAACTGAGCATAGGGAATTTTTTACTGTATTGGCTATTTATAAAAGTTCCTAAAACCATTCATAAAAGTTCAGTTCTATAATGAAAAATACTATATGCACCTGCAAAAGAGGCTGTAATGGGCACTGTGTAAAAAGTAGAGGTCTTGCTTATAGGCCCCCACACACATTAAAGGGAACCTGTCATGTTGAACTTATTGTCTAAGCTGCAGTCAGGAAATTATAAAGCAGGAGGAGCTGAGCAGATTTGTATATAGTTTTATGGGAAAAGATTCAGTAAAACGTATAATATATTAATTTAAATTCCTGCTCATTCTGGCCTTTGAAGTCCAGGAGGCGGTCCTATCAGTGATTGACAGCCTTTCCTCTATGACTGTATATATAGAGATAGCTGTCAATCACGGATAGGACCGCCTCCTTGACTTCAAAGCTCAGAATAAGCAGAAATTTAAATAAATGCAATGCAAGTTATACTGAATCTTTTCCTATAAAACTATACATCAATCTGCTCAGCTCGTCCTGCTCTACAGTATAACATGCTAGACAAGTCACTTCCTCTACAAAGGTGCAGCAACATTACCATACATGGGTGGGAGAAAAGGCCCTAATGCCACTGTTCTCTTGTACAAAGGATGGAAAAACCTCTGCAGATTAATGCCAGTCCTGAAACAATAGATGTTGTAGTGTATACTAGAACTATTATAATTTTTAGTATTGTAGCCTTCCGTTTTTATGTATGTCCTTGGATGTTGGGAATACCTAGAAAGGGGTGACAGAAGTCCTTAAATTTATTATTGTCCATCCAAATCCATCAAGCTCAACTTTAGGAATCAAGGATGGATTTGGAAACTCCTGCCTTGGCCACCAAGAAATCTTGCCCTAACCCTGTATGTAGTGTTTTTAATTCAGGTATGTTTTTTGAGAGTCTGTGTAAAAAAATGAACATGCCAACTTAAAGTTAATCTAAGTGATCATAATTTTTTTGCAATATATGCCTTTTTTTATATATTGGCTTTAAAACAATTCACACATAGGTTTAACTTTATATTCAAAATATTAGATTTATATAATATAAGCTCATATGTATATGTTAACAGATAATTGAACTTACATTTTCAATAAAATTTTTGAAGAACACATGGGCATAAAAAGGTTTGTTGTATATTTCTGTAGGTCTGCATCAGATAAAGCATTTGAATTGGTTCTCCTTCTTTATAAATTATACACGCACATACATGTACAGTATATCACATTGCTGTTTATGCCATTATTATCCTTCCACCAAACTCAGTTGTAACATTATAAGGCCTCAAGCACACGACCGTATGGCTTTTTCAGTATTTTGAAATGACGTCCGTGTGCATTCTGTTTTTTGCGGAACGGAACAGCTGGCCCCTGATAGAACAGTACTATCTTAGTCCGTTATGCGGACAATAATAGCACATGTTCTATCTTTGAATGGAACGGAAAAATGGCATATGGAGTGCCTTCCGTTTTTTTTGCGGATCCATTGAAATGAATGGTTCCGTATACGGGCCGTATACGGAGCGCAAAAAACGAACGTAAACGGAAAAAAAAAAATCACATTCATGTGTGTGAGGCCTAAAAGGAAAATCAATTGTAAAAAAAAAAAAGCTGAGAGCAAGTAACCATGATGGTTTGGCTGCTGTTTTAGAAATCAATTCTAGAAACTGTAACTTGTATGATGGAATTAAAGAGCATCTGTCAACAACTTGCTGTCCAATAAATCTATTTGGGGCCCTCATACTTTTTTATTTTTAACATATCTGGGGGAATAAGGATGTCCCCTGAGGTGCATTCCTGTCTGCTGCCACCACACTCCTCTAACTTCCACCTGCCGTAGTTGCTCGTTATCCAACTTGGTGGCCAGTCTATAGTCTGGTGTAAATGCTGTGGTAAGTCCATAGTCTAGTGTAAATTCTGCAGGAGTCAGTGTATAGGGTAAACGCTGCGATCAGTCAGTCCATGGTCTCCTGTAAACACTGCGCTTAGTCCACAGTCTAGTGCAAACGCTGTCTCATACAGCCGATAGGCGGGAGTCCAGATGTCGGACGCCTGCCGATCTGATATTGATGACCTATACTGAGGGTAGCTCATCAATAATAAAAGCCCAGAGAACCCCTTTAATATTATGGGGGCACTTTCACATCTGAAAAAATAAGCATGCTAAACATTTGCGGCAGAATCCTCTACACGTGCCTGACTTTGGTAACCCTGTATTTCACCTAATTTAGGCTACACAAAAAGTAGGTGTGACACTGAAAATCTTTGGCCGCTTCTGCTCTAGATACTGATTGGCCTTTCATGTGACGTCACATTCGCAATGAACATGGCTGTTCAGGGCGAGCTGACCTCACTCATCAGGTTCATACATATGTAAATAAAATTATCTGAAAAGGACATTACTAAATATATGGCATGGTGGCAGGTGCTCTTTAAAGAAGGTTTCATATGCAAGATCTTTCTTATGAAAAAGTATCTGGTTTTATTCACAAACAAGGACAAATTGATTAGGATGCAAAAAACGAAGATATCGTAATTACAATAAACTATGGCTACATTCACATGACCCTGAACAACACGGCTGTAAAAAATGGCAAAACGGTCCAGTTAAAAAAGGTCCCCTTCAATTGTATGAGGGCTGTCAGTCAATGGAAACGGACAAAATAGGACATGTTCTACTTTTTGACAACCGCTATTCGTGATCCGTCAAAAAGGCAACCATGTAAATAACGCTTGTTTTTAAAATGGTTGTGTGATAGCCATTAAAAAAGAAGCCATTACACAGACGTTTTTCACTGTCATGTGAATGTAGCCTAGGATCAGTATATATATATATATAGTTCTCTCAATATACTAGAATGTTTTCTGTACTGTATATTAATAGACATGTTCATAATGTATTATCTTATATTGTTCAATAAAACCAATTAGAGATTGAAGGAGTTTGATGAAAGGACATATATCTGGGCTGTATAAACTTTACATGTAATTGTCAGCTGTTCAGTAAACTTTTTGTACCTTGTGATGCAAAAATGATAAGGTTTAAAAAATTTACAGAATCAGCCTCTATCACACGTATTGCAATAAGATATACAAACATAAAAAATAAAAAAAAATGGCTGTTGAAGACAGCACCACGGAACAAAAAAAATAAAACGACACCACTCACCTAAAATGGACAAAAAGTGGCACAAAACAGATTTTTATGTACTGGACGTACTCTGACCTCCGCTCACATCTCATTTATTGGCAATTAATGATAAATACAGATTGTTTATGATGGTTGACGAAAACAAGCTTTGGACAATTCAGTTTCAGTACATGGTATTTGGAGGCCAGAGTGGTTGGCGATGATGTTAACCAATTTTACAAGCAATGGAATCTGTGAGAAGCAGTTTTTTTCAGAACAGAAAGCTTTGGACCATTTAAATACACAGTAAAGGTCATGTGTACAACTACGGCACGATTGTAAGACAGCTATGGCACTAGTATTGGATATAGTAGGCTTAAAGGGGTTAGCCAACCGCTATAATGATCCTCCCCCCTTCAATGCCCAGGCACCTTGTATAAACTTACCTCATCCCCGGCACCTGCATCGCTCCGGATCTGCCACCTCATCTCCCCGTCGCTCGGTTCAAAACATCTGGTGATGAGGGGAGCAGCCAATAGCCGGCTGCCACTGGGACAAGCCTCCCTAACGTCACCCGCGATGCTAGGGAGGCTCGTCCCAGTCGCGGCCTGCTATTGGCTGCTTCCCCCGTCGCCGGATGTTTTGATCCGAGCGATGGAGAGATGCAGCGGTGGCCGTGCAGGGATCCGGAGCAATGTAGGTGCCGGGGAGCAGGTAAGTATAATGTATACGAAGGGCCTGGGAATTGGGGGGGGGAGGTCATTATAGGGGTTGGGTACCATTGTTTATACTACAGCAGTAGATTACATTCCCCAATAGGTGAACATGCTCTGAAGATGCATTTGAAAAGAAGCTGTATCATTTACAGTATATGAGGGTTTTCCAATATTTTCAAATGATAGTCTATAACAAATCAGCAACCTTTGGCACTCCAACTGCTGTCATACTACAACTCCCAGCATGCACTCTTACTCTGCTGTTCTTGTAACTCCCATTGAAATGAAAGGAGGATTCTGGGAATTGTATGTAGTTTCAGAAGAGCTGGAGTGCTGAAGGTTGCTAATCCTAATAATTAGGATAGGTTTATGACATCATGTATGATTATTGGGTGTGACTGTGCCTGGTATTGCAGCTCCGTACTGCTGGGGCTGAGCAGCTATTCAAGGCACAGCAGCACTTGTGTGGACACCGTTGTGTTAGGGTACTTTCACACTTGCGGCAGAGAGATCCGGCAAGCAGTTCCGTCGCCGGAACTGCCTGCCGGATCAGGCAAAATGTATGCTAACTGATGGCATTAGTAAGACTGATCAGGATCCTGATCAGTCTTAAAAATGCCTGATCAGTCGAAAAAATGCATTGAAATGCCGGATCCGTCGTTCCGGTGTCATCCGGCAAAACGGATCCGGCATTTATTTTTTTCACCTTTTTTTCAGTCTGCGCATGCGCATAACGGAACGACGGATCCGGCATTCCGGTATTCTGAACGCCGGATACATCCCTATGGGAAAAAATGCCGGATCCGGCGTTCAGGCATGTCTTCAGTTTTTTTCACCGGAGAGAAAACCGTAGCATGCTGCGGTTTTCTCTTTTGCCTGATCAGTCAAAACGACTGAACTGAAGACATCCTGATGCAAACTGAACGGATTACTCTCCATTCAGAATGCATGGGGATATGCCTGATCAGTTATTTTCCGGTATAGAGCCCCTGTGACGGAACTCTATGCCGGAAAAGAAAAACGCAAGTGTGAAAGTAGCCTTAGGTACTGACATTGAAAGCACTGCTGCAGATAAGTGGCTTAGACCCCAACTTATTGTGGTCAATCATAAGGATAAATCAAGAATTAGAAACCTTGAAGATCATGTTAGATCAAATCAAATTACGGCTACATCTAGAAGACTCTTGTGTCTTTTATCGGAAACCTGTATTGCTTGCAGTCCACCTCTTCATTACCTGTGCCTAAAGAGTTGTGTGATTACTTGATTTCCCCTACACAAAGCATGTATCTAATCTCCAAAGTAACTTTCTCAGTTCACTGTTTGAGAGATTGTTAAACTGACCATACACATTAGATAAATATCTGCATAACCCGCCATTTTGGCAGGACCCTCTGACCACCTAATATGCTTCCTGACTCTCCTCAAGTGCAGATGTCAGAGGAGATAAAGATCGGAAGGTTGGATTTCAACTGCCCGATCCTTTTGTTCTTGAGTAGATAAGCCACCACCAGAGGTGTCTGGAAGCAGCTTCCTCCTGGTTTAGAACAGATGCCCACTCAGCTGAACTGGTATGCATATGGGGCGTGATTGGCTGACAGCACGTCTGGTCGAAAGCTATCCAATGTATATGACCTCTCTTATGCACTAGAATATTGGACACATCATAAATGTCTACACTGGTAGATATTACACTTGTTCAGACAGGTTACACTTATCTGACACGTTTACAGCTGATCTGTTGTCCCACCAGATTTTATTCTCACATCCTACTCAACACCACCAACAGCTATGGGACGCGATACCTGTTATGCAAGCGCTTTAAGCTTGCCTTCACTTCCATCTTTTCTCCTGGACAGAATAGCATGGTAAAGTATTCTACTCTGCCTGAGTGAAGCAAGCAGTTCAGAGTACAAAGATGAATCCTTTAGACTCTGTGCAGTATATGTGTCCATTGCAGTGCCATATATGTTTGAATACTGTTTTTGCATATTCAGTTTCAAACATATAAACTCATGGAAAGCCCATCGGGGGGCTAAAATGCAGAGTGAACCCAGCCTAAAGCACATATCTCTTTTTGGGTTTTAGCAATGGTGGGCAATGATCACGTATTAGTCTTAGAGATAGGTCATTTTGGTAACATGCAAGGCCCGGACAAGGTATTTTGGCTCCCAAGACAGATGTGGCAAATGACTCCCCCCAACAAAAAATGCCCACCTACCTCATCCTAATAATACACACGTCAACTACTGCATTACATCATAATATACCCCGCAGCTGCTGCAGAACCTCATAATACACAACTCAACTTCTGCTGAATTTCATAATACACACCTCAACTGCTGCAGAACCTCATAATACACACCAGAGCTGCTGCAGAACCTCATAATACATACCTCAACTACTGCAGAACCTCATAATACACACCTCAACTACTGCAGAACCTCATAATACACACCTCAACTACTGCAGAACCTCATTATACACACCACAGCTGCTGCAGAACCTCATATTACACACCACAGCTGCTGCAGAACCTCATAATACACACCTCAACTGCTGCAGAACCTCATTATACACACCACAGCTGCTGCAGAACCTCATATTACACACCACAGCTGCTGCAGAACCTCATAATACACACCTCAACTGCTGCAGAACCTCATAATACACATTTCAGCGCTGCAGAACCTCATAATACACACCTCAGCTGCTGCAGAATATCATAATACACACCTCAGATGCTGCAGAACAGCATAATACACACCTCAGCTGCTGCAGAACCTCATAATACACACCTCAGCTGCTGCACAACCTCACAATACACACCTCAGCTGCTGCAGAACCTCATAATACACACCTCAACTGTTGCAGAATCTCATAATACACACCACAGCTGCTGCAGAACCATATAATACACACCTCAACTGCTGCAGAACCTCATAATACACACCTCAGCTGCTGCAGAACCTCATATTACACACCTCAACTACTGCAGAACCTCATAATACACACCACTGCTGCTGCAGAACCTCGTATTACACACCACAGCTGCTTCAGAACCTCATAATACACACCTCAACTGCTTCAGAACCTCATAATACACACCTCAACTGCTGTACAACTTCATAATACACATCTAAGTGCTGCAGAATTTCATAATACACAAATCAACTGCTAAAGAACCTCATAATACACATCTCAGCTGCTGCAGAACATCATAAGTTACAACTTGGCTGCTGCAAAAACTGACAATACATACATCAGCTGCTGCAGAACAGCATAATACACACCTCACCTGCTGCAGAACAGCATAATACACACCTCACCTGCTGCAGAACAGCATAATACACACCTCAGCTGCTGCAGAACAGCATAATACACACCTCAGCTGTTGCAGAACAGCATAATACACATCTCAGCTGCTGCAGAACAGCATAATACACACCTCAGCTGCTGCAGAACAGCATAATACACACCTCAGCTGCTGCAGAACAGCATAATACACACCTCAGCTGCTGCAGAACCTCATAATACACACCTCAGCTGTTGCAGAACATCCCAATACACACCTCAGCTGCTGCAGAACAGCATAATACACACCTCAGCTGCTGCAGAACAGCATAATACACACCTCAGCTGTTGCAGAACATCCCAATACACACCTCAGCTGCTGCAGAACCTCATAATACACACCTCAGCTGCTGCAGAAAATCATAATAAAACCTGCAATCCTTTTTGATAAAGATGAGGTCATCAGTTGTTAAAAGGTGTCTCTTTGTTAGGGCTGATGCACATGAACGTATTTTGTTTCTGTGTCCTTTCCTGTTATTTTGCGGATAGGATGCAGACCCATTCACACCAAGTGCTGTCCGCATCCGTATGTCCATTCCGTAGCCCCGAAAAAAGATAGATCATGTCCTATTCTTGTCCATATCGCGAACATGGATTGGCAAAAAAACGGATGCAGTACAGATGTCACACGGACATCATCCGTAATTTTACAGATTTGTGTTTTGCGGACCGCAAAATACATATGGTCATGTGCAGGAGCCCTTAGTGTACACCTTCATGAGACAGAAATCATCTGTCGGATTTTGCTGTAAATTCCATGGTGAACTATGCATATGCATTTTGTTGCAGATATGCCATAGATTTCATTCTATGGAGAGGATGACATCCGCGCTGAAAATCCTCACAAACAACATACATGCTGTGGATTTCAACTCTGCACTGCGAGCCAGTTTACACACAGATAGTTTGCAAAGTGTGTGGATAAGATTTGTCAAAATCTCATCCACTTTGCTACTACCGAAGGGGTTTTATTTGGTATGCATAAAGACAGATAAATGAGCCCATCTGGTTTGGTACAATAATAATTCCATGCAATTGAACAAAAAGCTGACGGTAATGTAGGCAATGATATGATAAAATAGGAATAATATCAGCAGTACATATTGATGAAAAACTTTAGAGACTTCAAAGTATGAAACATTTACAGCATGAAGGTACAATCCTGCAACAAGTTATTCATTAATTTAATAAACACAGACCTACGATATCCCTGCTCTAATTTTAGATCTCAATGGTCTTTTGACCACTTTTTTAATGAAATTAAAATCTTTTGTGTCCAATGCTCCATTGAGAAGAATCAAACAAAAAGTTACATTTACTGTGGGTCACACAGTAACACAACACTGTATCACTTGGTCTAATAATTTCATACCTTTCTTCTCCTCATAACCTGTGTCTGATTTCAAGGTGTGGCTGCTGCTGTGTAGAGAATCCTTAGAGTCTTCATTCTCATCCAAGATACCAGCAAAGCTTATCTTCCTTTCATACCGGTGCCGGTCCATCTCTGGATCCAAACGTAGGCGGCAGGTCTCAAGATCCTTGATGTGGCAGAGAGGAGATTGTAAATGTCCATTTCAAATATCTATAAAGCTTCTCTGTAATAATTGTTCTCACAAGGATTGGATAAGCCTTTAACGAGTCCATATGTTATTTCACCAAATGTGGGGCCTTCCAACGTAACACTATACATCATATAATATCACGTAACAGTAAATATGAATAATCTCAGAAACATCATGTTAAATGTTTGTAGCTCACATACCACCAGAGGTTCAGCCCTAGGCCTTGGCAGACATGGGAAGGTTTCCCTCAAGAAAGTGGTGATTTCCAGAAGTAGCTGACATGCAGACATCTTCAGGGCAAAAGGGCAGCCACATTTTGTTGGATTTACAGAACCTACAAATTGACATTTTTAGTAAGGTGAGCAGAAGACCTTCAGAAGTCAACTGTTACCATCTGATGACTGACCTTACCAGAAAGCCCACACCAGAGACCAGTCATCATGAGTCAGAAAGGGGTTTGACTTCCAGAAATAGGTTTTGTCCCCAAGATTACTATCCATCCAGTATAAAATTAAAATATGTACAGTGAAACTTGTCAGAGGTGGAGATGACCAGCCAAAATTGTTGGGGCAGTCATCTCAAAGAAGAGGAACATCATATATGATATATGGAAGGGATGTCAAACTCATGACACTCTAGCTGTTGCAAAACTACAACTCACAACATACCCTGATAGCAGTAGGCTCTGCGCATGATGAAAGTTGTAGTTTTGCAACAGCTGGAGTGCCACGAGTGTGACATACCTGATATAAGGGAATCGACCCTGTACATGTCATGTACCATGTAAACAGTCTAATGTGGTCCCCCCTTCAGTCAAATGGAGTTTAATAATAATGTCCTGTTTTAACATAACGTATATGTGAGTAATGTAGGAAATTAAATATCTATCCACCCTGGTTCCAATTTGTTTTAAGAATGGTTAAAATGTAAAGGCTCTGAATTTCCAATTTTACTTGAAGTCATCTAGGAAGCACCCCATGTTGTTCTAGAAAACCAATGATAATTGGTCGCTGGTATGTTGAAGCCATCTGAACCGTCAGTAGTTCCATCGTGTCCTATCAGAAGCAAATTTAAAAATATAAAAGGACTTGATTTAATGCCTCCATACTTTTGTTCATGTGATCCTATCACATGGAGGATTAAATCAGCATCTGCTTTCATTGGTTGGGATTCACAGGGGTCTCAAACTGAAGCAACACTATGTTTTAGCTGCTGGCCAGACTCATGTCTGATTGCAAATTTTAGATGCAGACATGAGAAAGGAAATAGAAAAACAGAAGCCAATCTAAAATAATATAATAAAGCAGGGGAATTAGGAGTGAAATTAACATTTAGAAACAAAATCATGGGCTGGTGGGAGCAAAAAGTAATGATTTAGCAGACATCGAACAGTTACTTATTTATTTGCTGTACATTATATAAATGGAGTCTGTCATCAGTTTTGATCTTGCGATCAGCACAGGTAAGGGCTGGAGAGCAGTAGAAAAATACCATTTGTATAGTTCTTATTATCAGGAGTAGTGTGGATATGAATTTTTATAATGGCAGGTTCTGCTTCTGCAAGTATCAATGATGCGGTGCTGGCTATTAAGCATCTCAATGCAGAGGGCAGTGAGTATTTCCTGGACACTTGCAGGAGCAGAACCTGGCATTATAAAAGTTCATAGTCACACTACTCCTGATAATGACAGATCCACAAAAGATATGTTTGTGCTACTGTCCCCAGCACCTACTTAGTGCAGTCAGCAGTTTAGCATGGTCAAAACAGCTAACAGACTCCCTTTATTAGGCCTCAGGACATTTCCTGCACAATTATGGTGATGCTTTTCATGTGGTTTTACACGTATTCACATCATGTTTATACTGTTGCCATAATTGAACAGTCTTTTTGTTTGTCCTGAAATGTAGCAAAACACATGTTGAGAAGCTGCTTGAGTTACTGTATTGCATAAGGTTTTCTGAAGTTTCATGGATGATCCAGTCAAAGAGTAATGATAAAATGGTTGAATGTGAATCATGTTTACTCAGGGTATACCTCTTGAGAAGAACCACTTTTATATTCCACGTGAACATGACCTACAGTATAGACCAGAGATTTCCAACCTTATTACCATGGGGAGCCACTGAGAATTTCTGCCACTTCTGATGAAATTTCCATTCTGCAAGTGCAACTGCCATTTTTTTGTTAGGCTACTTTCACACTAGCGTTAATATTTTACGGTATTGATATCTGTCATAGGGTCTCAATACTGGAAAAAAAAAAGCTTCGTTTTTTTCCCCCATTCATTGTCAATGGGGATAAAACTGAACTGAACAGAACGGAATGCTTCAAAATGCTGCGGTTTGCTTTCCGTCCTGGGATGCAGAGCAAGATGGATCCGTCATGACCCACAATGCAAGTTAATAGGGACAGATCCGTTTTCTCTGACACAATCTGACACAACAGAAAACGGATCCGTCCTCCATTGACTTTCAATGGAGTTCATGACCGATGCATCTTGGCAATTTTAAAGATAATACAACCGGATCCGTTCATAATGGATGCAGATGGTTGTATTATCAGTAACGGAAGCGTTTTTGTTGAGCTCTGCCGGATCCAGCAAAAACGCTAGTGTGAAAATAGCCTTACATGTGTCGGACAATTGATAATATGTATATGTTTTCATAAACTTTATTGATTTTGCATTTTTTATGGAAAAACTAACCATGTATTTGACTTTTGGCAGTTAGTGGCCTGTCTTCACTGTTCAGCGCAGTACTGAATAGTGAAGACCTTCCTTACTCAATATGCTGCCCTGCCCTCACTGCCTTCCTCATATATTCGCTAAAGCTGACCATAAATAATTTGTATATATGTGTGTACTGCCCTGTATGACATCTGTAAACAGCAGTAGTGCTGACAGTGTCTGTGCAAACTGTATGCCCAGCGCACTCGCTAACTATCTAGCCGCTGGGAGACGCAGGAGATCACTTCCGACATTCCTGAATCTCCTGGCAGCACCTATAGCAGCCCCAGTTACCGGTGAAAACAGCCCCCTATGGTGGCAGTCAGGGGCGTAGCTATAGGCAGGGGCATAACTACCATAGCGGCAGACCATGCGACTGCTATGGGGCCCAGGGCAAGAGAGGGCCCAGTTGGAATCATCCCCTCTTCTACTGGGGATGAAAACTTGGTCAAGGCTCTACCTTCTAAAGGAACAACTTTTAGCAAATGAGGCAGTGGAAAAAATGGCCCAAGGGTCATTGAAAGGGGTTTAAGCGGAAACCTTTTTGTCCTGTGTGGGGGCCTGGTTTGTTCCTTGCTATGGGGCCCTTCCTTCTCTATGTATGCCACTGGCTATAGGGTGTGCAGAGGTAGCAGTCGCAGGTGGCTCAAAGACCCTTAGGTCAAAAGTTTGGCATGGGAAGAAGGTGAATTACTTTTTCCTCAGGCATTATGAAGGCTATGTGCATTCCTGCCCCTGGCCACAAAGCACTAAGGGATGGGGCGGCCCAAACTGAACCCAGCACCAGGGCCCATGAGCCTTTAGCTATGCCCCTGGTGGCAGTAGTCACTGACAGACTGGATCTAGGTCTGCTAAGACTCTCTACTATCCCAGTGGACACTCCCTGATCAGGTCATCACCAGGTCCAGTGGAGGCAGCAGCATCGCTACACTGCAGGAGCATTAAACCTGCATTTACAATGACGTGGGTCTTTTGAAAGATGGGTTAAGACAGAAGGTACACAGATTGCTAGTGTTTTTACCTATGTCAGGTCTCCAAAAATTTAAGGATAAACTAAAATGCTCATTTCTCTTGTTGTTTTCTACAACCATAAAAAGACCCCATTTCCCTTTCAGATTTAAAGGGTTCTCGTGGGAAACAGAAGGCATAGAGAAAACCTAAAGTGATTTACCAGACTCAAAAAATTCCTGCACAAGTTTGAGGTCAAGGTGATGGAGCAGTGGAAGGGAGCAGATTATTCTCTGCAAATCATCACCACTATGAGCCGAATGAGGGTGGCTGATTCACAGAGAAGAAGGTGTTACTTCCAGTGTTCTGCGTACCTGGCCAAAGACTGGAGCAGGAAATAGGGAGCAATCTTAATAAGCTGTAGGGCCAACACACAAATAGGGTGTGAGATGCGATGTCATATAAAGACGTGTGTGGAAAGCAAATATGTACATTGAAGGTGTGATACTAGAGCTATAGGTGCACAATATTTCAATGCACCTTTTCATAAAGTAACGGCATTAATTGGTTTTCTCATATGAACTGTGCCATTGAGACCCTTGTATAATAAATAGTATTTGATTCTCTTTTTATTTTATTTTTAATTGTTTGAAAAGCCAGCTTCTCAATATGTTGCAATAAGGAGCATGCAAATACGAAATAATGACATGTAAACCGCATGCACTATTCTACAGAATATCTTTTAAAGAAGAAAAGCAATGTTAATAATTCAGAAAAATGCAACCAGAATTTGTGCATAGAGGAGTTTACATTCTATGTATTACACCTATGCATAGTTGTCTTTTTTATGAGTTTAAAAAAATACCATTTTGGTCTAGGTATATATTCTTAAAAACCTGACAATAAAACATCAAAAACACTTCTGATGCTTTAGCCTAGGCAAATGTAAATAAAATATATTGGTCTGGTTGCATATCTGACATACTGTATATTCCCACATAAACATAATAAAACATAAAAAGCCATTACATGGACTATATGAGCATATAATGGTCACTACAACAAAAGTTCAAGGTTTCTCGTACTATATATATTTTTTTAATTTAGAGTTTTTGGGTATTTATGCATGATCCAGATGTTTTCATTTAAATATTATTTGTATTGTCCTAATCTAGCATTTTAGGATTTACATTATTTTTAGTTTCCCAACAGACTTTCCCAACAGAGTTTTAGAGAATATTCTGGTGGGTTTAGGCTCTGATACAATAATGGCCCCAAAGGTCCAATAGTAGTCAATCTCATTTAGAGGTGACGTTGTGTCCAGTCATTTACTTTTGGGTATATTCACAAACAACATATTGGAGTCTAGATCTCATTAATTCATTAAGATGAAATTGAAAGTGGACGTGCACTGGTCTTATATAGAAGTAGGTTAAGCCTTCACAAAAATTGCATGGGCCCATGCAAGGCAACCAGAATACATGAACTACTGGTAAGTCTAAATACACTAAATATACTCTTGCCCCCTCATCTTTGCAGCTATGGCCTCTAGCATCACAATTAGAGAAAATGTTGTAAAATTCAGTGCTCTAATATTTGACCTATAGTTGTTTTGTATATACAAAAAAACAAAAACATATAAACAAATCCATTCTATATAAAAGGTTAATACTGAAGTCAAAATCTCAAGTTAGTACGTAAGATATAATTCCACTATTGTGTATTTCTGTCATTTATATAAATTCATGCCAAAGTTTGGTGCCCCCATTATGGAATGGCAGAAAACCAGCACCATAGTAGTGGACTACTAAATAGAAGATTAAAACTGCTATCTTCCCCTCTACTGATTGAGTCTTACTTGCGGGGGGAAAGGGGTTTTTGGGGGGAGTTTAGTTTGGAAGATTAGAATGTTTGCCTATTTTACATACGTTAGCATTGCTACTTGTGTATAGCACCATCTGCACAGTATCCTGATTATCAGCCTCTATTCCTCCAGATAAGGTTGCCCTAATGTTAAAGGATTTTTTGGGGGGAGTCGAATATTGATGACCATAATATGTGATTGGTGGGGGTCCGACTTTTGCCACCCCTGCTGTTTGAAGAGGCCAATAATGTTATTGGTCACTTGGCCTATGTGCAGCTCTGTTCCATTGAAGTGAATGAGCTGGGCTGCAAAACCAAGCACAGCCATTATACAATGTATGTTGTGCTTGGTGCTGTGAGGAGACCGGCGTACCATGACCTCTTCAAACAGCTGATTGCTGGTTTGAATCCTGAGGAGAGGTTATCGATGTTTTACTCCTGTAAAACTTATTTGAAGACTACTTATAGGAAATTCATATAATAGTAATTCAACCTTTCGATAAGGGTGTAAGTCTTGCCCCAGTCGGACCCCGACAATCTGATATTGATGACCTATGCTTAGAATAGGTAATATCCAAAAATCTGCTTGAAAAAGACTCATTGTAGTCGGAACGTCGCATTCTTGGTGAATAAGTTAGGAATTGCATTGAGACATCGAGTGCTGCAGTATTTCTCCCAAATCCTATACTCAGGATAGGTCATCAATATCTATGCATTGCACAACTTCTTTATATTTTCCTCAATTCAGTAAGATAAACAGGAATGATAATGAATGGCAAAACATCTGATTCATACATATTCATTTTAGGATTGTATTATATATTTTTTTGAAAGCCAAGAAAACAAATGATTTGTCAGTTGAAGTAATCGCAAACCTTGTGTTGTAACATTGCATAAGCTTTTAATTACTTTAATCTAAAAATCAATGCTAACTAGAAAATGTTGACATCCAAGACATTTTCTAGTCAGATACAATGAACTGTTAGCACACATATGGCCAAAGCATTATGTATATTATACCTGTTACATTTTGCTTTTTATGTTAAGGTTTTGTATTATTTATTGCGTTCACGATAAACAATTTGGTCGAGGAAATAAAAATCTTCAAACATAATGCCTTGGAAATATATGGAGACAGACTGCACAGAAAAAAGAGCCTTGAAGACGTATAACAGTATTTTCCACAGAGCAATAAGGCACACAGTATAGACCCATCTGGACACAAACAGATGCTGCACTTCGGGTTAGGGGAATGCAGAAGCTATGGATAATTTACACTGCAATCTTTATTTCATTTCATTTGAGAAATAAAGATCACAAACATTGTAGAGCAATGTTAGATAGCTCAACAATATGATTTTGGGCATACTCGTCTTTGAAATCAGCCACTGCTTTTTGCCTAGAGATTGTTGGGTAAAAAAAATTAGGTTGGATTGTTGACTAATAGTCTGTTAAAATTAATGTTTAAGCCCTTTATTTTTTAACTTCTTTTATAAGTTTTTTAAGAACTTATGATCTGCCATTTTGTTTTCTAGGAAACCCAACAATTTCCAGTTTTTTTTTTTCTAGATTATACATCAAAATCAGCATAAATAGATAAAAGAGTTTATAAAACTTTACCTCAGTATGATATCCAAGGATAAACTTTGGGGCCGCCTCTATTACTCTGTCTACCAAAGGCACGTGCAAAGAGTTCTGTGCATACAGCCTGTATGTAGGATTGCCACCTGCATCTTGGCCACTCATTACCATCTAGCCATACCAGGGTCTTTATACCAAGTCAAGAGCACTCGGCCCTCAGTAGCCTTTTCTTAAATACTTTCTTGACCCAGCATGAAAAACATGGGTGGCTGATCTGATATGAGATGCAAGGAACAGGTGATAAACCTGTCTAAAATATCCAAGCACGAATTATCAAGTGAAATAAAAGAAAGAAGAGTGCTCCTAAAGCAGAGTTCCTTACAAGCGGGGTTTCTTGTAGTAAAGGGATTCTCCTTACTGTCATCTAAAAAGTCTTCTTCCTCATCCTCTTTCCTCAGCCTTCTCTTGGTTTCTTCATCATAGATAAGTCCCAGCAGATTGGCTGGACTTTCACTTTCACTGTGACATATTTCATTGAGGCGGGCACCTATCACCTGAAACATGATTAATGACATATATCTAATAATTTTAAAATCAGACCCCCCCCAGGGTGCTCATACGCGATGTGCCCTGGCCACGGGATTTGCATGCAAATTACCGCTAATTGCCGAGATAGACCTGTGCTTGCTCAGCTGCAACTATATCTGCTATTGTTTCATATGGCAGTACTATGAAACTATGAAGTACTATTTTGCCCTTTATCATATACCATATTTTTCACTTTATAAGACGCACTTTTTTACCCTCCAAAGTGGAGGGAAAAAGTCAGTGCGTCTTATAAACGAAAGATGACCCCAAATTTCCAGGCTGCAGCAGCTCAGGAGCTCTCACTAACGGCTCCTGAGCTGCCATGAAACTGTGGGCGGGCGGGAGTTAGCGCAGACGGCAGCAGAAGTTAGCCTTCAGTGAAGCCTCCAGCCCGCGCATACATCGCAGCACTAAGCAGCACCTGACAGTTGGGCGGGCTGGCACGCTTCCTTTATGCACTACACTATCGTTGGGAGGGGTGGCGGCAGTGCGGCGCATACAAAGAAGCCGCACGTCCTTTACTCATTACAGCCGAAGCAGCAGGAGGATCCCCTTCTCCTCTGTGCTGCCTGGCCATCCAGCTGATTGGTGGAGGCGGTGGGGGGGGGGGGGGGGAGAGAGTGGGATGCGCTCACCAGCAATCAGCTCCCTAGATGTCTATATTAAATATGACTATAACCCCCCTCATCCATAGGAATCCACCCATATACTGCAGTACATGGGTGCATTCCTATAGATGAGGGGGGTTATAGTCATATTTACCATAATATAAACACTGTCCAGGGACTGTTCTGTAATTGGCATGTGTCTATATTAAATATTATATATACTGCAGTATATGGGTGGATTCCTATGGATGAGGGGGGTTATACGGTAGTCATATCAGTTACTGTAAGCGAATATTGATACAGTCCCTGGACAGTGTTCATTTTTAATGTGACTATAACTCCCCTCATCCTTAATAATACACCAATGTACAGTACATACAGTACATCAGTGTATTCTTTAGGATGATTGAGGCTATAATCACATAAAAGTGTCATCCACAGATCTTCCCATAACAGTGTCATCCACAGATCTTCCCATAACAGTGTCATCCACAGATCTTCCCATAAGTGTCATCCACAGATCTTCCCATAACAGTGTCATCCACAGATCCCCCCATAACAGTGTCATCCACAGATCCCCCCATAACAGTGTCATCCACAGATCCCCCATAACAGTGTCATCCACAGATCCCCCATAACAGTGTCATCCACAGATTCCCCCATAACAGTGTCATCCACAGATTCCCCCATAACAGTGTCATCCACAGATTCCCCCATAACAGTGTCATCCACAGATTCCCCCATAACAGTGTCATCCACAGATTCCCCCATAACAGTGTCATCCACAGATTCCCCCATAACAGTGTCATCCACAGATTCCCCCATAACAGTGTCATCCACAGATTCCCCCATAACAGTGTCATCCACAGATTCCCCCATAACAGTGTCATCCACAGATCCCCCATAATAGTGCGTCATCCATAGATCCCACATAATAGTGCGTTATCCATAGATCCCCCATAATAGTGCGTCATCCACAGACCACCATTAGTTCAAAACCCACCAGAAGCACACCTTTTGGTTCAAAATATTTGTTTTCTAATTCTCTTCTTTAAAAACCTAAGTGCGTCTTATCATCAGGTGTGTCTTATAAAGCGAAAAATATGGTTAATGCTATTTCACACATTGCCAATGGCGCTGTTGGATTATACAGTAAAGCATGTGTAAACTTACCAGAGATAGAATTGTCTGGACAGAAAACGCAACAACTAAAATTACCAACTTACATCTCCCCACTGGTAGAAGAGCTTGGCTGCATTCCATTGCAGCTTCTGGTTTCGTTTATTGCCCACAATAGGGGAGCGACCTCGTGAAAGGCCTTTTTTGGCAATGTTGACATGATGTCCTTTCATCCATTCTGGCCAATTTCCCCGATTACATCTGTGTACAAAGCGGGCACATTCCAGGAAGAGGGCAGCCCTGGCCACCACGGGAGCTTCCTAGAATAGGCAAAAGAATATTAAGAGATTATAGAAACTGTAAAATATTGTAGGACGTAGGGATACATTTAAAATCCACATGTAAGAATTATCTAGAGAAAGTTTTGCACTCTAGAGAGCATATAGCACATCTTGTATTTTGTTGTATAACTGTGGCACCACACTGGGGTTCTCCCCTGGTCTCATGCTTTCCTGTTTTCTGTGAATGAACATTTTCTGCAGTCGTGATAAAATGGTAGCCAAATAATTTCTCAACGGTTTGGACTTGTCAAAGTAAATGTGACAGTGGAAAAAGTTCATTTTCATTAAATAAACATTTCTTGTTTGGTGTAGGGGAATAGTGGGATATGAGAGTGGGTTTCTATGGAGTTGTTGAGCAGTGAACAGCCTGTTAAACAGTGAGGAACGCAGGGAATTCCATGTGAGGAGCCATGTGGAAAGCTACTGTGACCCATGATTTGTTAGGGGTTGGAATGTAGCAAGGGGGTATAGTTAAGTAGCTAGACAATGGTTGTACAGGTAGAAAAGCATAGTGGGGAAATATGGTGCAGAGGTATAAAGATAGAGTCTTCTGCTTGAAGGACAAATAGAGGATGTTTTCGATGGAAAAACAGGGGACCAGGATTGGGCCAGGAGTACAAAGAGGGCAAGTTTTACAGATAAAAGAAGAGGCAGGTGAGTAAGAGTCAGGAGGGCTCTTGTTTTCCACACCAATCCATCCAAAGGGCTGGATTTCGGTAAGGATATTTGGTTTCTCATGATTGTATACAAATGTATACAGAGATAAATAGATAAAATATCCCAGGGCGCAAGAATCCAGTCCAGATAGTAATAGTAAATAGAAACGTATTTATTGCAGAAGTACAACGCGTTTCGGGGAGTAGTTCACCTTCATCATAGGAACTACTCCCCGAAACGCGTTGTACTTCTGCAATAAATACGTTTCTATTTACTATTACTATCTGGACTGGATTCTTGCGCCCTGGGATATTTTATCTAGTTATCTCTGTATCCTACCACTTCTTGGAGACTTCAGGGATCTCCGACAAGAAGTCATCCCTCCGCGGCTGCAGATCCACCAGTGAATCGTGACTCCATCGCATGTATTGACAAGCTTTTACTAGAGTTGTGCCTACAGATAGCACAACCACAAAAGGTGAGCCCTGTACTGGAACCATTTATTTTATACCAACGGTATTACCCTATGGTGCGCTCTGCTTTGTTTTTAACAGCATTAAGTGTATACAAATGTGAGATGTGTGAACTGGAACGCATAAAGGAAAAACTGGGGCACTGCCGCAGAGTAACTGTTGGTGGGGTGAGTAGCAGTTCCACTCCATATGGGAAACTCTGTTTGAAAGCTGAACTTTGAAGAAAGGTTTCTGATGATAATTGCTCTGAGATCTGTAGCTCTCTTTTTCCTCCTGACTTTCACTTATTGTTCAGTAATTCATGAGGGAGCCATGATCTCCAGGTAATTTTGTGGATGTTAAAAGTCTATGTGGATATCTCAAAATTCCCCTGAAGCTTCTGAGATGGTCTTCCCTAATGTATAGCTCTTGCATTTGGCTACTATTGAGTGTGGTGTATTTAAACCCAGGACTGAGGTAAACGGCTCTCCATTTGTATACAAAAGCCATACTCGGTATGAAGGTCGGTCATTAGAGATGTCACTGTACAGGGATGTAAGTATGCAGAAGGGTATATGCATGTAAGAACATCAATGCTGTATCTTGCCTCCTTGTTACGGCCCATTTATGTTTTATCTTACCTGGCATTTGAAGAAGAGGCAAGGAAAAGGTGAAGATATGAGATAATGGATAGAGATGGAATCACAGGACACAGAAACAAATCACAAATGGAGAGGAATGAACCAGACGAAGGAAAGCTGAAAATAACCACAAATTGCCATAGTCAATGATGACAACAGATTGTGAAATATTTACTGCAAAAATGGAGGAGTGCATAATATAAGACCTAATATCTGAATTAGGTTGAGAAGGTAAATCAAGAAGACATTTCACATACAATCTATTCTGCTGGGATGGCCCTGACTTCTTACATCTGATACCATAGGATTCTCTTCATGTGAAGATGCAGTAAAAAAGGCTTCCATGTATTTTTAAAAATTTTCCCCTTTTTTTAAATAATAATGTTTGGTCTCCATTTTCCTAGACTCCTAAGCTTTATGCCTTCTAGGTAGAAAACACATTCAGCGTCCATGGTTATTACACAGGCACTTCTATGTACCTTAACAGTTTATATAGAATATTCTATGTAATTTTTAGTTGTTAAAAAAAAAAGTGGATGTTTTTCTGGTTATAATTTTCTGAAGTCACTCCACGTATTCTACTTCCTGTCCTGCCTTTTTAACTGCATCTTTGTTTGGAGTTTTAGCATATCAACAGCCTCGCTTGACTTTCTCAGTCAGACCATTTACTCCAAAAAGACAGGGAAAGGGGGATAAGCGACTCAATTACAGGATCACACATTGCACTAGTGCAGTGCTCTTCCGTGGGTATCTTTATCTAGGCCTATCAAGTTACCAGTAGAGCTGTCAAAAATTCTACATCTATATTAATAATGAGGATTATCTTGCAGATAACATCTTTCCCTCACAGCAGCAGTGAACTGACAGTGGATTACCTATCCATATAGGAGGTCATTTGTATTGTACTGTTGAAATGAAAAAGAAAATATTTCTATGGATATTGAGTTTAAAAAAGACCCCTTTAATTCTGTTAACCTATTTTTAGACAAATTATTAAATAACATTTACTGCATTTCACATGTAGATTAGACTTGTTACCGCAACTACTGCATGTACTATACATACATGTACAAAGAAATAAATTCAGTATTTTTTGTATGCAGCTGTATCTAGATGGTCAAAGATTTCACATCGCAACACATCAAGATAAAAAATGTAAAAAAAAAGTACATTGAGAAAAAAATGATAGCTCTCATGCAAGGCAAGTAATTACCGCTTGGGATGACATGTCAATCAATCCCTGATCCGTAAGCCACGGTTCAGAAACTTGTATTCTTGCTTACCAAATCTAAAGCTGCAGCCAAAATTGAGGCATCAGGTATAGTCCCAGGTTCACAGCAGTTAAGCAGGAACTGAAATCGTTTCATCCCTTGTCTTATTGCTCCCAAATTGACCACATTTTTGCTTTTCCCAGACTCCTGATTGTTGGCACCATGGTCATCAAAGCTGTGGCATCCTGAAGAAGGCAAAGGTAGGAGGAAAGAGGGGGAAGAGCACAAAACTCACAAATAAAAGAGCCATTTGAGAACCCCGTTACATTGGATTACCCCAGCGCTCTAATCTAATGTGTGGTCTGAAGCTAAGCAAACATGGTGGTATCACCCACAACACCCAGCATTTTATGGGGACATGTACAGACAATGATGTTTCAAGGTATTTCACACCTCTCTGCTACAGACTTGGGGGTTTTGGATTTAAATTGAAACATAGAAGCGAATTAAATAATCATAAATCATATTTACCGTATATGAGCTGAGATATTACCGTTAAATAATTGCTAATAATAGGGAAGTAATCACGTAACTGCTTGTATATCCAGATCAAGGTGTGGAATATCTTAAGTAAATTAATACATTATTCTAATTTCAGTTTGGCTCAAAATGAAGCACAATTCATTAACTCATGTTCTCTGACGTATATTCACCGGGGAAGAGACAGTGTCGGGTTAAACTAATCTGCTCATCAACATTGCTATTTTAGAATAATTATCTTGACTAAATAAACTCCTTTCATTAAGAGTCTTCAATTTGCTAATGGATCATATCTTTATGGAAAAATAGCAGATGGAAGGCTCCTGGAATAAAATATGTAAAGCTAAATTACATTTTGAATTTATGTTTGAGTCGATAACCAGATTAGCAATACCACAATTTTTTGGCTTATGTCCATATTATATATATTAATAGATTCTAAAAAGAAATACTGCTAACCTTAAACAAGGGAAACAAAAAACAGGATATTGATATATTTACTGGTTCATATCATTAATGGGGTTCTGCACTTTGTGTAAACTGATGATATATCCTCTGGATAGATCATCAGCATCTGATCGGCGGGTGTCCGACCCCCGGGACTCCCGCTGATCAGCTGTTTGAGAAGGCAGCGGCGCTCCAGCAGCGCCGCGGCCTTCTCACTGTTTACCGCAGGCCCAGTGACGTCATGACTAGTATCAACTGGCCTGGGCGGGGCTAAGGTCCATTCAAGTGAACAGAGATTAGCCCCGCCCAGGCCAGTTGATACTAGTCGTGATGTCACTGGGCCTGCGGTAAACAGTGAGAAGGCCGCGGCGCTCCTGGAGCGACGCTGCCTTCTCAAACAGCTGATGGGTGGGGGTCCCGGGGGTCGGACCCCCGCCGATCAGATGCTGATGATCTATCCAGAGGATAGATCGTCAGTTTAAACAAATTGCAGAACCCCTTTAAGGTCTTTCCATCTGCACTATTGGGGGGCTATGAGCTAAAATGGAGAGCCAATGAAGCTCCTGTTCTGCTAGAGCCAGCCCATTTCTGCATTAGGGGTCTCAAAGGCTGTTGTACCAATAACAATAAACAATATTATAAATGGCACATGGCAATTGGAGGCCCATTTACAGATTCTTGTTAAGGATCTCCTGAGCTGAAGCACATCTCTACATCATGATTAGTGTTGAGCGAATCGAACTCCACAATGTGGAATTCAATCTGAATTTCAGGGAAAATTCGATTCACTGCAAAGCCGAATTTCCTCGTGCTACGTGGTAGCGAATCGATTTTCCCAATTTCTTTTTCAAAGGTCAAAAGCAAAAATAGCTCCACCTATGTCCCGGCGCATGCGCAGACCGGAAAACCGGATCCGGCAACGGGGCAATTTCCAGAACACTTGGTACTGGATCCGGCATTAATACATCTCTATGGAAATCCAGCAAGTGCGGTAGTGCTCCGAGATTTTGGCCAGAAAAAATACTGCAGCATACTGCAGCATTTTCTCTGGTCAAATACCGTATAAGGGACAGGACATCCTGATGCATACTGAATGGATTGCTTTCCATTCAGAATGCATTAGGACAAAACTGATGCGTTTTTTTCCGGTATTGAGACCCTTTACCGGATTTCAATACCGGAGAAGAATAACGCTAGTGTGAAAGTACCCTAACAAAGCTAGAACCAGCCCTGTACCCCTGCTGAAGCTAAGGGGGCATATCCATGCTCTCCCTATCACACCTCAGGAGGCATGTGAAGGATGAAACTGAGCATGTGCGGCCTTCTCAGTGAGCAGGACAAAGAAATAAGAAAACAAACAAACACCAGGTGGCGATATACAGATATATTCTATTGAATAACTTAGTGGCTATGCAAAAATTTTAATTACATGCAATTACAAATAAATTCAGATCCAGGTGCTGGTTTGAAAACTACAATACTTTTCGTGGGACAACCCCTTTAAGTTTCACTTGGAAGCATTGGTATATTTAAACTTCAAGTTAAAGTTTGTTACATCCAGCTTGGTTATTTTTGGAACTCCCATAGAGGTGAATGGAGAGGTGGCTGCGCTTATGCTCTCCATTCACTTATATGGGAGTTCTGGAAATTGTTGAGCACGTTTGCTTGGTTCTTTTCAGAACTTTCATACAAGTGAATGGAGAGGACGCTGTGCATGTGCAGTGCGCTCTCCTTCGCTTTGTGGTCCCCGTTCCAGAGATAGGAGTGTCCCCCATAGGTAGGACCCCGCACCTATTGGACAGTGATGGCATATCCTAGCCAAAATGCAAGATGGGCCAACCCATTTAGTACAGACAAAACTAATGTAAATGAGAAAATTGTCACAGCCATGTCATATACATTTTAGTAGCCTGTATATGCCTTTCTTAGCCATAAATGACTATATACTCACTAATTCAATGATGGAGCCCTTTTGCCATGTACACATCCCAACAATATTGGAAAATGATAATAGCAATGGAGATATCATAGATTGCGGTTGGCTTACGAAGTGGCTTAACACTGCATTGAAATCAGCTGGTTCATCTAGGTTTGAGTTGACTCTTTATCACCTTTGTACAATCACCGTAGATATGATAGAGAAACAGCTAATAGAACAAATGTCCAGCAGATTACAACACTTCACAAATCACAGCACCACAAGAGCAGAGAGACAGAGATGGAATGCAGCCAAAGGCATTGTCCTGAGGTCAGCTCCATCACAACCGTCATCTGCCGAGCTCCCAACCACTGAAAATCTGTATAGCTTATGATAATGACACCAAGGGCATGTCACTGGTAGTGTACCCCGAGCTGAATGTCCAATTTTGGAAAGCAGTCATTTTATCTTAAGTAATTAAATGGGGTACACAGCAGAACGCTCAGTTCTTATCCTCTAAGCAAACAGTTTTTCCATATTATTGGCAAATACGAATTACTGTCACCCAACACCACTAGTTGGTATTGAAAACATTCATCCTACATTGGCTTTGATGAGCCCCGTAAACCCACACAGTTCGATTAAACCTTAATAGTGCTGATGCAAAAAGGACAGTGTCTTATTTGGAAATGGTTATGCGAATGCTGATCATGCAAACACAGAAGAAAATAGATAATTGAAACAAGGTATCTGGGTGGGATATTCATCTCATTGATATGTTTTGTAGAATTATACTCCCGGAAAATATAAAACTTAAAAAGAATACTATGGATTGTAAGTCCAAAAGCACATGGAATTGATTTACTAATATCATTTTGGGAGCATGGACTCTGATTTTTTTGAAAAAAAAAAAAGTGCGGTTGGTACACAGGAAGCATGCTGTGAGGTGAAAGGGGGCTATGTGACGGGGGTTACATGCTCTTTAGTACAATACAACTGTGCTTTTAATTACCTATCTTATAGTGGAGTCAGTCATTTTGGAGTAATGTACAGGTGCATCTCAATAAATTAGAATATCATCGAAAAGTTAATTTATTTCAGTAAGGCTTCTTTCACACTTGCGTTGTCCGGATCCAGCGTGTACTCCACTTGCCGGAATTACATGCCGGATCCGGAAAAACGCAAGTGTACTGAAAGCATTTGAAGACGGATCCGTCTTCAAAATGCTTTCAGTGTTACTATGGCAGCCAGGACGCTATTAAAGTCCTGGTTGCCATAGTAGGAGCGGGGAGCGGGGGAGCGGTATACTTACAGTCCGCCCGGCTCCCTGGGCGCTCCAGAATGACGTCAGAGCGCCCCATGCGCATGGATGACGTGCCATGCGATCACGTGATCCATGCACTTGGGGCGCCCTGACGTCACTCTGGAGCGCCCCGGGAGCTGCACGGACGGTAAGTATGCTGCTCCCCCGCTCCCCGCTACACTTTACCATGGCTGCCAGGACTTTAGCGTCCCGGCAACCATGGTAACCACTCTAAAAAAGCTAAACGTTGGATCCGGCAATGCGCCAAAACGACGTTTAGCTTAAGGCCGGATCCGGATCAATGCCTTTCAATGGCAAGTGTTCAGGATTTTTGGCCGGAGCAAAAAGCACAGCATGCTGCGGTATTTTCTCCGGCCAAAAAACGTTCCGTTCCGGAACTGAAGACATCCTGATGCATCCTGAACGGATTTCACTCTATTCAGAATGCATTAGGATAAAACTGATCAGGATTCTTCCGACATAGAGCCCCAACGACGGAACTCTATGCCGGAAGAAAAGAACGCAGGTGTGAAAGAGCCCTAATTCAGTTAAAAACAAGTCAAACTCATATTGTATAGATTCATTACACACAGTGATCTATTTCAAGCCTTTATTTATTTTAATGTTGATGATTATGGCTCATAGCTCATGAAAACCCAATAGTCAATATCTCAAAAAATTTGAATATTTTATAAGACCAATTAAAATTTTTTTTTTTAATCAACAGAAATGTTGGTCTACTGAAACGTATATACAGTATATGCACTCAATTTTGGTTGAGGCACTTTTTGCATGAATTACTGCATCAATGTGGCGTGGCATGGAGGCGATCAGCCTGTGGCACTGCTGAGGTCTTATGGAAGCCCCAGTTGCTTTGATATCAGCCTTCAGGTCACCTGCATTGTTAGGTCTGGTGTCTCTCGTCTTCCTCTTGACAATACCTCATAGATTCCTTATGGGGTTTAGGTCAGGCGAGTTTGCTGGCCAAGTTTCACTTTTTGAATTGAATTGCCGAATTAAATTAACTTTTCAATAATATTCTAATATATTGAGATGCACCTATATATAGACATGTGTGTAATATATGTTTATGTCATTATTAGGAGGGCATATAGCTATCACTTTCTGTCCAATACAGCTGCACTCGTTGCAGAAATTCAAATGTAAATTAAGTGCAAATTCAACACGTGTGAACATAGCCGGAGCATGTATGTGGCTGGCACAATTATGGAACAAATGTATGGAGCTAGTCCTGTTAAGGAGGCATGTATCTGGCACTCTTAGGGTCCATTCACAAGGTGTCTTGTTAGCAGAATTTGGAATGAATTCCACTCCAAAAAGCCATGGTGAATCCACCTCTCATTGTTTTCAATAGAAGGCCACACTCCCATTCTTGAGGGTGCAGTTTATTCCTGCAACTATGCCAAGAAAGGATATGCCCTTTCTTGGAGTGGTCACGGCCATAAACATTGAAAACAATGGAAACTGGATTCTGTTCAGCCACCCAGGGCCTTTTTTTGGAGTGGTATCTGTACCAATCTCCTCCAGCAAAGAAAAAATGCTATGTGAATGGCCCCTTATTGGCCCATAATTTTAGGAGGGCTTTGACATAAGGGCAAAGTCCTAATTATGTCTGGCAACTGCATGTGTGACATCAGTGCAGTACATAAGTGATGTCATCAGTTTCTTATAACTTAATAGACCAGCCTACAAAATGACTGCCTAAACTATATAGAGGTAGGGCTGCTTTAAAACTAGGCCCCTTATGTTTTTATTTTTTTAGTATACGAAGAGTTAGGAAAATAAAAGGGGGAATGGAGAGATGAATGTAATGGGTAAGTCACTGTTGGATTGGATAGGAATATTATGAGAAGTGGGGATTCTAATGGGTTATGTTTTGCTAAGGAAGAAGGTTGCAGTGAACTAGTCAGGAATCCATTGCAAGTTCACCTCAGCAGCAAAAGTGTTAAAAAATCAATGGAAGAAGGTAAAATAATTGCAAAGGAACAGAAAAAGAGAACCCTGATATCTAACCATCTTTTTCTTCTGTGTGATGAAGCTTGGATGCATTCCTTCTGCTTGAGCGCCATTTACCAAGACGCTTGAAAAAATTCTCTTCTTCATCTCTTCCGCCATCCATCCCTGATCCGGGCCCTGCTTCTGACAACTTTACAGCGCTTGTGAATTTCACCTTCATCAATGAGAAATATGAGAATTTCTGTGTGATCATGTGAACAGAGAAATAACAGTTAAAGTGCTTAAAGTTTATGTGTATTCTACAAACGAGTACATATGAAACATGTAACACAGACAAAATACACTACATAGAAATGTGACCCATGAAGTCTATATCAGATTGGACACCAGAGCTGCTACATATTAAACCCTTCTTAATGCATTTCTGAGGGCATTCAGTTCACACAACACTTTTTCTCCATATAGGGTTATGAGATAACATAATTTATGGCCTGTCCTCAGGATAGTTCATCAATATCAGATTGGTAGGGGTCTGACTCTCGGCAGCCCTAGCGATTAGCTGTTTTAGGCAGCTCCTGGCCCCAGAAACTATAGAGTAGATGGAAGGCCCCATCTACTATGTAGTATCCAGAGCTGAGCTGCAGTACCCCAGCATGACCACTAAACAATGGATGGAACCTTGTGTTTCCTGTTCAGTCCACTGTATAGTTTCGGGCACCAACGGCTTCCCGAAGCATCTGGTCGGTGGGGGTGCTGGTTGTAGGACCCCCACAAATCTGATACTGATGACCTATCCTCAGGATATCAACACCTAAGTACTGAAAAAACACGTTAAGCAGCCTAGGTAGTCTAAGGTTTGAATTACTTTGGTATGGCTGCATTTTAGTGTCTCTACTGTATTATGACTGCAGGGACTATGGGTCATGTTGCCATAATTCACAAGCTAAAGGGTAGCTGTCTTATGGCCATGTATGTTCATTTACTTAAGGGGGTCTTCAGGGAGTTTAAAGGGAACCTGTCAGCGGGATTTTGTGTATAGAGCTAAGGACATGGGTTGCTAGATGGCTGCTAGCAGATCTGCAATACCCAGTCCCCATAGCTCTGTGTGCTTTTATTGTGTGAAAAAAACGATTTGATACATATGCAAATTACCCTGAGATGAGTCCTGTACGTGAGATGAGTCAGGGACAGGACTCATCTCAGGTTAATTTGCATATGTATCAAATCTTTTTTGTCACACAATAAAAGCACACAGAGCTATGGGGACTGGGTATTGTGGATGTGCTAGCGGCCATCTAGCAACCCATGCCCTCAGCTCTATACACAAAATCCCGCTGACAGGTTCCCTTTAATATTGTTGGCTTATTCCCAGGATAGGTTATCAATATCTGGTCAGTGGGGGTCCAACTCCCAACACCTCCAGGATCTAAAGAGGCCGCCTTCTTCCTAGGCCAGTGACTTCACGCTCATTGGTCACATGGCCTCTTTGCAGCTCAGTCCCATTTAAGTAAACAGGCCTGGGCTGCAAAACCAAAGACAGCCGCTATACAATGTAACACTGTGCTTTGTATGCTTTGAGGAGGCCTGAGCACTCACTGGAGCCTAGTGGTCTCTTCAAACAGGGAGTGCCGCAGATATTGATAACATTCCTGAGAACAGACCATCAATATTAAACTCCTAGAAAAGCTGTTTGAATAGATATTTTAGTGCGAGCCAGATTACGACTGACATTTTTAAATAACCTAATGATTAACCAGTAGAGTTAAAGAGGTTGTAAACAGAAACAGTCCTACTGCAAACATGACAAAACACATCATTTTACTCATGCAAATCATTGCATTGTTGTAAGATAAGCAAAAACATACACAATTCAACAGTATTCTGCACAAAAATAAAAAAATATATAAAATGGTGACATACTCACCATAGACTAAAATAATATACTAATGTTAATGCTATGCTCATTATATATATGTGAGAGTCTTGGCAAATACATTTTGTACTAAATCATTTGTGCCTGTCCACCGCGGCAAGGCGATCTCTTTAGGACAGGGGCTACATGCAAGACTTTTTGCAGAGAGACAGCTCCAATTTTAACTGTTGCAATTTACATACAAAAGCTTCCACAGTAAAGGCTGTATTACACCTGCCGATTTTTTGGCAGATGATTGCTAACGAGCATTCATATGAATGCTTAAAAATCATCGTTTGCAGGTGGCAGATTGTGCTGTCTAATTATGATCTGCCACCGGCAAATCACTAGACAGCATGAGGACGAGCAATGGCATGGCGAAGAGATTGCTGCATGTAATAGCTTCCCTCCTGACAATTGGCCTGTGTAATGCAGGCTTAACTGTTGTGAGATCTACGTGTGATGCACATGTAAACTGTGCGTATGTATTTTTTTATAATTTTTTTGTGTGCAACAGTTACATGGAAATCTAAAAGTTTAATGTATATATATATATATTGATACTAGAGATGAGCGAATTTTAGAAAAATTTGATTTGGCAGATTCGCAGAAGTTTGCCAAGAAATTTGATACGATACAAATTAATTTGTCATTAATCGCTATAAATCAGGTGGAGCGCCGTAATCTCGCGCATGCGCGAGTACATGGCATGTCAGTGCCGGCATAGTGTTCCTTTCCTGTGCTGACATCAGCCTCAGGGAACTAACTGCGCATGTTCTAGCTGTGAGATTACGGCGCTCTAACTTTGTGACGTCCGGGAGCAAGGAGGAGATTCGGAGGATGCGGGCGGTGCTGCGCTCCTTCACAGTGGGCGTGGCTGGGCTCCAGGAACATTAGTAACAGCCCCTTGGGCTCCTTACTTGCCTCATTTACATATATATAAAATCGTTTTTTTTGCCTAAATAAAAGCAGCTATGGGGAATGTATATTGCGGATGTTCTAGCCGCGATCTAGCAGCGCATGTTTGCTGCTCTATAGGCAAAATCCAGGTGACAGAATCCCTTTAAGTGCTTGCATTTTGGTACTGACATTTAGGCTAGGGCTACACGACGACATGTGTCGCACGACATTGATGTCGCACCAATGGTGCGCGACAATTTTGATAATGATAGTCTATGGTGTCGCACTGCGACATGCAGCATGCTGCGACATGACAGTAGCAGTCACAGAATGTCACATGTTGCAGTGCGACACTATAGACTATCATTATAAAAAAATGTTGCACTACACATGTTGCAGTGTAGTCGATAGACACATGTCGTTGTGTAGCCCTAGCCTTAAACCCATTTTTTTCTCTCTGCTGTGTACCTGGTTAAGGAGAGTGGTTTGTGCTTCCAGGTGCTATTAATTGCACCACTGACCTCATCCTGAGCTCGCTCTACCTGGGCTTGCTGTACTAAGTGGGCTTGTGAATAAGTGGAGTTTAAAGAACTGGAGTGCAAGACAAGGAGCTAGAAACTAAGGTTTGATGGATTTTCCTTGTGTGTTGGTGGCTTGATTCTAGCTAGTCCTCCAACTACAGCAGACAGGGTCTAATTCTAACTCATATTTACTGTTTTACTGCTTTACTGTTCATCCCCATTTAAACATATGCTCCATGGACAATGCTACTAAGTGTGTGTCCTGTGCAATGTATGCATGCCTTGAAGAGCCATTCGAGGGTTAATACATTTGCACTAGATGCTATCACATTGCATATTTGGAAGCCCAGATCCTGGATCTAAATAAGCAGCTTGAAATACTTAGGGGCATTGAAAAATTGGAGGGAGGCTTAGACCTCATTGTGCAGGCACTGACTGGGGTCAGTGAAATGGAGGTGGATGGAGGAGGGCAAGATTAGGACTATCAGGTCAGCAGTTGGGGTAATGTAGGAAAAAGGGGTAGAGGGAAAAGTGCCAGGGAGACTAGTCCTGAGCTGGAACGCCCTAGTAAATATGCCTGTTTGGCTGATATTAGGGATGAAAGCCCATGGCCAGCAACACTGTCGCAGGGTGTTTTTCCTATCAACCAGGAGGATGACCGCTGCAGGAAGGATGGGAAAAGGAGTGCAGCAAAGGTCAGACAGATGCTGGTGGTAGGGGACTCTATTATTAGGAGGACAGACAGAGTCTATCGCCAAGACCATGAATGCCGAACAGTGTGTTTTCTTCTGGGTGCCTGGGTACGGCATATTGCGGACCGGATTGACAAATTGCTGGGTGGGGCTGGGGAAGACCCGGCGGTCATGGTACACAAAGTCAGGGGGAGATGGAAGGTCCTTAAAAATGATTTTAGGGAACTAGGAGAGAATCTCAAGTCTAGAACCTCCAAGGTAGTGTTTTCAGAAATGCTACCAGTGCCACGAGCGTCACCAGAGAGACAACGGGAGCTTAGGGAGTTAAATAAGTGGCTTAAAAGCTGGTGCAGGAAGAAAGGGTTTGGGTTCATGGAGAACTGGGCCGACTTCGCGGTCGGTTACAGGCTCTACAGTAGGGACGGGTTGCACCTTAATGGGGAGGGTGCAACTGCCCTGGGGGGAAAATGGTTAGACGGCTGGAGGAGCTTTCAAACTAGGATCTGGGGGGAGGGAGGGGGTCATACTAATAAGGGGGTAGATAATATAGATAGAGAGCGGGATATAGGAGGAGACAGTGGGGATTTAGTGGGGGCTGGGGTTAGTGAGGAAAGTAGGGAGAAGACTGGGCAGAACTATACACTTAAAAATAGAACTGCTGGTAACAAGAACCTGTTACATACAAACATCAACCAAGGTAACCCACAAATCCAAGATATTCACTTTACAGGTAATAGTAATTAAAAATGTATTTTCACAAATGCCAGAAGTCTAGCTAGCAAAATGGGGGAGCTGGAGGCTATGGTACTAGAAGAACACATAGATGTAGTTGGTGTGGCTGAGACATGGTTGGAGTGTTCGCATGACTGGGCCGTAAATATTAAGGGTTTTACATTATTTAGGAAAGACAGGGTCAATAGAAAAGGAGGTGGCATGTGCCTGTATGTGAGGAGTGATCTGAAGACAAGTGTGAAAGAGGCAATTGTGGGTGAGGATGGTTATGATGTGGAAACCTTATGGGTGGAAGTTCAAAGGGATATAAACACTGAAACATTAATACTTTGTGTAATCTACAGTATAGACCCTCAACATCACAGAGGAGACAGAAAAACGCAACTGTATAACCAAATATAGCGGGCGGCACAGGCTGGTACAGTGGTCATAATGGGAGATTTTAACTTTCCAGACATTGACTGGGGTCATGGTTCTGCCTCAACCACAAAGGAGAGAAAATTCCTCAACTTGCTGCAGGACCACTTTATGGGCCACTTTGTAGAAGCTCCCACTAGGGGCGATGCTCTGTTGGATCTGGTAATTTCTAATGTGCAGAGCTTGTTGGAAATGTTACTGTTCGAGACATACTAAGTAATAGTGACTACAATATAATTATATTCCCCCTAAACTATAGGAAGCAAACTGTCAGGCAGAGCAAATACACTGAACTTTAAAAAGGCAAATTTCCCTGGGTTGAGGGCAGCATTTCAGGGCATAGACTGGGAGCAGCTACTGTCATATAATAATACTGAGGATAAATGGGAGAGCTTTGAATCCACATTGAGTAATTGCACAAAAAATGTATTCCTTTAGGTAACAAGTATAAATGGCTAAAATTAAACCCCCCATGGCTTATAGCTACTGTAAAAAGGGAAATAAAAGACCAAAAAAAGCGAATTGTAAAAAATACAAATCTGAGGGGTCAGTTGTAGCGTTTGAAGATTACAAAGGGCTTAATAAAATCTGTAAAAGGGAGTTAAAATTAGCAAAAATTCAAAACAAACAGCACATGGCAAAAGACCAAAACAAATCCCCAAAAATTATTTTAATATATAAATGCTAAAAAACCAAGGTCCGAGCAGTTAGGTCCCCTAAATAATGTTAAAGAGGGGGTTAGTCACTGAAGATAAGGAAAAGGCAGAGTTACTAAATGTTTTTTTTTAGCTCTGTAGATACAAAAGAAGAAAAAGGAGCTGATATCTGTGGTGCTGGGGCTGTTAGTACCATCTAGTAATATACTCAATTGGCTAACTGTAGATATGGTCCAAGGGAAGTTAAATTAGGAAAATGTTAACAAAACATATCATATCCAGGGGCGGACTGGGCCGGGGGGCAGGGGGGCAATTGCCCCCCGGGCCTCCCTGGCTTGCTGTCCCGGCCGGCCGGCCGGGCCGGAATACACAGCCGCTTTATGCCAGGGACGCTTTATGCCAGGGACGAGACGGGGAGCAGGGGAGCAGTGCGCCGGAGCGGCGCGATGACGTCATCGGCGCGATGACGTCATCGCGCCACCTGCGCCGGTCCTGCGGCCGTAAAGTGATTGCATCTCTGTGCTGGCTGGAGGCGGGAGTCCAGAGAAGCAGGGAGGTAAGTATGTCTGACTGACTTTTTTTTTTTTTTTTCTTTATTTCTGTCCCTATCTGGCTACTACTGGGCTGGCACTTTATGAGGGGGGTGTGGGGCAGGGGGCACAATCTGGCTAGTGGTGGCTACTCCTGGCACATTACTGCCAGTAGTAGCCAGATTAGGGGGGGCCCCCCTATAATGTGCCAGGAGTAGCCACCACTAGCCAGATTGTGCCCCCTGCCCCCCACCCCCCTCATAAAGTGCCAGCCCAGTAGTCTACTGGGCTGGCACTTTATGAGGGGGGTGGGGGGCACGGGGGCACAATCTGGCTAGTGGTGGCTACTCCTGGCACATTATAGGGCCCCCCCCCCTAATCTGGCTACTACTGGGCTGGCACTTTATGAGGGGGGTGGGGGGCAGGGGGCACAATCTGGCTAGTGGTGGCTACTCCTGGCACATTATAGGGGGGCCCCCCCCTAATCTGGCTACTACTGGCAGTAGTAGCCAGATTAGGGGGGGGCCCCCCTATAATGTGCCAGGAGTAGCCACCACTAGCCAGATTATGAGGGGGGTGGGGGGCAGGGGGCACAATCTGGCTAGTGGTGGCTACTCCTGGCACATTATAGGGGGGCCCCCCCCTAATCTGGCTACTACTGCCAGTAGTAGCCAGATTAGGGGGGGGGGCCCCCCTATAATGTGCCAGGAGTAGCCACCACTAGCCAGATTGTGCCCCCTGCCCCCCACCCCCCTCATAAAGTGCCAGCCCAGTAGTAGCCAGATTAGGGGGGGGGGGGCCCTATAATGTGCCAGGAGTAGCCACCACTAGCCAGATTGTGCCCCCGTGCCCCCCTGCCCCCCACCCCCCTCATAAAGTGCCAGCCCAGTAGACTACTGGGCTGGCACTTTATGAGGGGGGTGGGGGGCAGGGGGCACAATCTGGCTAGTGGTGGCTACTCCTGGCACATTATAGGGGGGCCCCCCCCTAATCTGGCTACTACTGGGCTGGCACTTTATGAGGGGGGTGGGGGGCAGGGGGGCACAATCTGGCTACTCCTGGCACATTATAGAGGGGCCCCTATCTGGCTACTCCTGGCACATTAGTGGGGGGGCCCTATCTGGCTACTGGCACATTATGGGGGACCTATGGCTACTGGCAGATTACAGGGGGGGCTATGGCTACTGGCAGATTATAGGGGGGGCTATGGCTACTGGCAGATTATAGGGGGGGCTATGGCTACTGGCAGATTATAGGGGGGCTATGGCTACTGGCAGATTATAGGGGGGGCTATGGCTACTGGCAGATTATAGGGGGGGCTATGGCTACTGGCAGATTATAGGGGGGGCTATGGCTACTGGCAGATTATAGGGGGGGCTATGGCTACTGGCAGATTATAGGGGGGGCTATGGCTACTGGCAGATTATAGGGGGGCCCTATGTGGCTACTGGCACATTATAGGGGGGCCCTATGTGGCTACTGGCACATTATAGGGGGGCCCTATGTGGCTACTGGCACATTATAGGGGGGCCCTATCTGGCTACTGGCACATTATAGGGGGCACTATGGGGACATTAGCTCAACTGGGGATATTACAATGGGGTATTTTGTGCACTGTCTATTATAAGGAGAATTATTTCTACTGGGGGGGGTGGGGCATTATGGTGGGCTTTATTACTCCCCCATGGTATGACCCCCTAGTAGCAGCCCCAGCCTCTCCCTGCTCTGTGACCCCTCTGCCCCTTCTCCAAATCCTTATTATGAAATCTTTCTCATTAGGATAAAACACAACATCAGCTCCGCCGAGCCCCCGGCCAAAGCGTAGAAGTGGCGCCCGAGATCCCCAAGGGTCAAGTAACTGTAAGTTTTCAAATGAAATATGTTTATGTTATACACATATAGCCTACACTGTGCCACACAATATACAGTTTCTCCTGCAAAAGTCTTTAAGTGTCATGGGGGGGGACACAGAGCAGCGCCCAGCGGGGAGGAGAGAATACACGGATGCAACACTGTATCAGCCAGAAAATGACACTTTCGGCATTATACCAAAAATGCAATTTTCGGCTGATGTGTTTCGGCGGCCGATATATCGGAGCATGCCTAGTTTATTTTGTTTTACTGTGTTCTAATTTACACAGGAAGTGGGGGGGGGGGCTCAGTGGGCCTCTGGGTGTTACTTGCCCCCTGGGCCAAAAGTTGCCAGTCAGCCCCTGATCATATCTCTAGGATATGCCCCCATTGTCTTACAGGTGAGGGTCCCACCCCTGGGACCCGCACCTACAATGAGAATGGAGCGGGTAGAGCTGAGGCTGGAGAAGCCCGGATTTCCCGGGGTCCATCCACCACCAAGCGCTGCTCCCATAGAAGTGAATAGGAGTGCACCGTGCACGCGCAGCCCCTGCTCCCACTCATTTCTATGGGGCAGACAGAAATAGCCGAGCCAGCGTTTGGCTATTTTCAGCGACCCCATAAAAATGAATAGAGGGCGGATGCACATGCGCAGTGTGCCCTCAGTTAATTTCCCCGCTCTGTTCTCATTGTAGGTGCGGGTCCCAGAGGTGGGACCCACACCTATCAGACAATAGGGGCAATAGGATGTGCCCCCATTGTCTGTGATGGGAATACCCCTTTAAGGGACTATATACAGGAGTATGTGACTGTAAATAATATTATAAGTGATAACCAACATGGGTTTACCAAGGACAGAAGTTGTCAGACTAACCTGATTTGGTTTTATGAGGAGGTGAGTAGTAGCCTGGACAGAGGAGCGGCTGTGGATGTAGTTTTTCTGGATTTTGCAAAGGCTTTTGATACTGTCCCTCATAGAGGCTTAATAAGTAAAGTAAGGTCTATAGGCTTGGAAAGTATAATTTGTAATTAGATTGAAAACTTGCTGAAGGACCTTGTCCAGAGAGTTGTGGTCAATGATTCCTATTCAGAATGGCCCTGGGTTATAAGTGGTGTACCCCAAGGTTCAGTGCTGGGCCCTTTATTATTTAATTTATTAATGATATAGAGGACGGGATTAATAGCACCATTTCTACACTAAACAAAAATATAAAACGCAACACTTTCGTTTTTGCTCCCATTTTGCATGAGCTGAACTCAAAGATCTAAAACATTGTCTACATACACAAAAGACCAATTACTCTCAAATATTGTTCACTGGTTTTCTGACCCCTCCACCCAGTAAGGCAAAACTGTGCACATTTCAGAGTGGCCTTTTATTGTGGGCAGTCTAAGGCACACCTGTGCAATATTCATGCTGTCTAATCAGCACCTTGATATGCCACACCTGTGAGGTGGGATGGATTATCTCGGCAAAGGAGAAGTGGTCACTAACGCAGATTTAGACAGATTTGTGAACAATATTTGAAAGTAATTGGTCTTTTGTGTATGTAGAAAATGTTTCAGCTCATGTAAAATGGGAGCAAAACCAAAAGTGTTGTGTTTATATTTTTGTACAGTGTATTTTTACAGATGACACTAAACTATTCACACGTCCGTTGTTTCTTTCCTGATCTGTTCCGTTTTTTGCTGAACAGAACTGGACCAGATCTGGACCCATTCATTTTCAATGGGTCCTGAAAAAAAATCTGACATTGTGCTGTCCGTTTTTTTCCAGGACCCATTGAAAATGAATGGGTCCAGATCTGGTCCAGATCTGTTCAGCAAAAAACGGAACAGATCAGGAAACAAACAACGGACGTGTGAATAGACCCTAAGGAAGATGTCCAAAAAATACAAACTGACTTGAACACTCTGAGTGATTGGGCATCAACTTGGCAAATGAGGTTCAATGTGGATAACTGTAAAGTTATGCATCTTGGTAATAATAACCTCCGTGCTTCATATGTCCTAGGTGATGTAACACTGGGAGAGTCATTTAGAGAGAAGGATTTGGGTGTCCTTGTGGATGGTAGATAAAATTATAGTACACAATGTCAATCAGCTGCTTCTAAGGCCACCAGGATATTGTTATGCATTAAACGAGGCATGGACTCGTGGGGCAAGGATGTAATATTACCACTTTACAAAGTGTTGGTGCGGCCTTAGGCTACTTTCACACTTGCGTTCAGAGCAGATCCGGCCAGTCGGATCCGTTCAGAACGGATCCGTCTGCATTATATCGTAGAAAAAATTCTAAGTGTGAAAGTAGCTTCAGACGGATCCGTCCAGACTTTGTCAAATTCAAACGGATCCGTCCCCATTAACTTACATTGTAAGTCTGGACGGATCCGTTTGCCTCCGCACGGCCAGGCGGACAACCGAACGCTGCAAGCAGCGTTCAGGTGTCCGCCTGTTGAGAGGAGCGGAGGCCAAACGCTGCCAGACTGATGCATTCTGAGCGGATCCGCATCCACTCAGAATGCATTAGGGCTGGACGGATGCGTTCGGGGCCGCTTCTGAGAGCCTTCAAACTGAACTCACAAGCGGAACCCCGAACGCAAATGTGAAAGTAGCCTTATCTGGAATATGCAGTACAGTTCTGGGCACCAGTACATAGAAAGTATGCACTGCAACTGGAAAAATTACAGAGGAAAACGACTAAACTGATAAGGGGCATGGAGGGTCTGAGTTATGAAGATTAAAATAATTGAATTTATTAAGTCTTGAGAAGAGACGTCTAAGGGGGGACATGATACAAAAAATACGAACTGTTCTATGTAAAGTGTCCTCAAAAGACAAGGGGGCACTGCCTCCGCCTGGAGAAGAAAAAGTTCAGTCTCCAGAAGCGTTAAAGCTTCTTTACTGTAAGAACTGTGAATCTGTGGAATAGACTTCCTCAGCACGTGGTCACAGCAGGAACAGTGGACAGTTTTTAAAAAGGGTTTATATGAATTCTTATAAAGTTAACAACATTAATGCTTAAAATAACGTGTAGAAATCTGAGTCTCACTTCCTTCTGGGATTTGCGTCCCCACCTATCCCTTGGTTGAACTTGATGGACTTAATTTTTTTTTGAACCATATCAACTATGTAACTATGTAAGAGAAAACTGCAAATGAGCTAAATAAAAAATAAATAAAAAAATTCAGGGAGGAATACGAGCTAGAGTACTTGATGAAAATTAACTTTACAGTGAAAAGTAGTTTAGGGCACAATCCCTTTAAAGAATTATATTTACAAAACACAAAAAGGTGATCAGTTTCATTCTAATAGACTGATGACAGTCCACTGTAGTAATTTTGCTGTTTACAACCCCTTTAAATGATGGCCAATACTTCATGGGCAATACATAAAATATAACAATGTTACAATGACCGATTCTTTACAGTAATATCAGTCTAAGACAATGCATTTTACAGCTTATTACATCATTTTCTATCATCATAAATGCTTCTATGTCACATACGCTTGTATGCTGTGCTGGCTATGTACTGATTTCAAGCTTTTTACCTTTTTATCTGTCTCCCCCATCTCCTGTGCTGGCAAGCTCTTCCTAAAGCCAGCGGCATTCTATGCAAATGAGAAGGAGGAGACAGGTTCAGAAGGCATTCTAGTAATATAATGAGAAAAGACGAATCATGTCAGCCCCACCCACCCACGACCTCCCAAAAAATGTCAATTGCTTTTATGTTCAACATCTTGAATGAATTACTTCCCAATTGTCCTTTCTACTAAACTACAATTTTTGCGGGCCGTTTTTTGCGGTCCGTATACGGAACCATTCATTTCAATGGTTCCGCAAAAAAAACGGAATGTACTCCGTGTGCATTCCGTTTCCGTATTTCCGTTTTTCCGTTCCGTTTAAAGATAGAACATGTCCTATATTTGGCCGCAAATCACGTTCCGTGGCTCCATTAAAGTCTATGGGTCCGCAAAAAAAACGGAATGCATACGGAAATGCATCCGTATGTCTTCCGTATCCGTTCCGTTTTTTGCGGAACCATCTATTGAAAATGTTATGCCCAGCCCAATTTTTAATATGAAATTACTGTATACTGTATTTGCCATACGGAAAAACGGAACGGAACAACGGAACGGAAACGGAACCACAACGGAAGCAAAAAACGGAACAACGGATCCGTGAAAAACGGACCGCAAAACACTGAAATGGACATACTGTCGTGTGAAAGAGGCCTTAGACTGATAAACGCTTGGTTAAAATTAATTCAGATTAGAAATTTGGTGTTAAGTTGGAATACAGTGTGGGTGAATAGATGTGGCTTCCACGTCTGGCTATAACATGCCAACAAGTTTCTAATATGTATATACTATAAAAATATAAAATAAAACAAATATAAATTTATTAAAAACTAGATATTAAACTAAAAGAAATAAAGAGAAAAATCCATATAAAATACCCTCTAGATAACTGCCCCCCCCACCAATTGCTAATGTATTGCTAGTCCTGGACAAATTACCCCAAACTGGACATGTTATACATCAAGATAAAGGAAAACACAATTTTTTTAAAATAGCATAACACTATGGGGCACGTCTAAAACGCCGGTCATAGCTGGCGTGATCGGGGCAAAGTCACAGATGGCGGCACAACTAACCGTTGCACTGCCATCTGTTCCTGAAATACGCCTAATTTAGGTGTATTTCAGAATAGTAAATGACCCTCTTTATTTTTTCTTGAAACAATAGCGAGAATATAAAAATGCAATCCATTTTATTCTTTCAAACTGTAAGCCTAAACATTTTTTAAAGTGAAAAAATATGTAAATAAAGTTAATACTAAAATAAACCTTCACGGTTCACAGGAAAAATACTGCAAAAATCCCCCAAAAATCCCAAAATTATATCCATTAAATTAAAGTCTACTTAAAACTGTGTCTGTTCCTGAAGTTTCAAAATGCCCTGGACCTGAACCATTCTGTGGGGCCAACCCTAATCCCCCAGTCAGTATATTCTTAACTTGGTATCATTCATTTATAAAATTACCTTAGAGCTCTGTCTGATGAATGATAAACGGTCCACCGAGCTGATGTCCAGAAGATCTTCAACACCATCTGTGAGCCCAGAGAGGGACGAACGTTTCAACCAATTGCCTATGACAGCAAGTGAGAAGGACAAGACTAGTACTGGATATGAAGTACTGGGCATTACTCTTTCACTATTTGGCACTATTTTTTAATTAAACATTTGCCATTTTAACAATAAAAATAGTTTTTCATGGACATCACAGGTTATCATCACCAACCTAGAGGAAGTTTTAGCTTTTTACGTAATGAAATCCGTCGGGATCTGGATCTTGAACGCTTCTCGTTGGTGTTACCGGAATGAGCTGTGGTGCATTCTGAAGTGTCCGGTTCTGACTGACTACTGGTGTCACTGGCAGCACTCTGTGATTTGAACACTTTTCGCCAGAAATCTTTACGACCTAACCCTGCACCTTGCATTTGCTCATCACTGCGAGATAGATCAGGGTGAACATTTAAGTTATCTGCATTGCTGTGAAACAGAAAGACAAAGCAGAAGGACAATGATTATGTCGTGGAGAAGTCACATTGGTCAGGTACATCACGTACCACAGCTATAACCTCAAAAATGAGAAAATATTATCTGTTCATCACTGAACGAAAAGAAAAGGTCCCAAAGGGCTACTGTGTTCACTTAGGGCAAATGGTGTGAAGTCAAGGTGAAGTGTGTTGGGTAGCAATGTGCAAATTATCACTCTCAAATCTAAAGCATAAGGAAGGGTTAAAAAAAGAGGTCAGCCCTATAACGGCCATGAAACCAAAGTTCAGCCCAAGAGGAGGCAAGCACTGAAGGTGGCTACTTAGTGGTTGCTTTTCACGAGGCTGTTAGTTAGTGGAGGAGTACAGTAGTAAAAATGCCTTTATGTACACACCTCTTCAATCCTCCTCCGCTCCAGCGCTGCCATTCTGGTGGTCCCTGCCAGTGTCAGCTTACTTCCTGCAGAGATCACATCCCACACATCATTCACGTGACTGCTTCAGCCAATTGCTCTCACCAGGGGTTTTTATGCCCTACATACCAGCAAGACCCCTGAGGCCAGTGATTGGATGCAGCAGTCACATGAATGATGTATGGCACTTGATTGCTACATTAAATAATCAGAAACCATCAGGGACCAATAGAGGGGCAGGGAATTAAAAAAGGTATTTTATGGACCTTTTGGGGATAAATTGGAATTATATAAGTAAAAAAAAAATTTTTTAAAACACAATTAAAAAAATACAAATTGTTCACTGTCATATTATGTGGCAAAAATATATTTTAAAAATAAATAAGGAAAATAATAAAAAAGTCAGTGTCCCCAAAGGCCTTTTTGTAGCAGAAATATATAAAAAAAATAAGTTAACAAAAAAGAATACATAGACAAAAAAAAGAAAAAAACGCCCACACCAACTAAAACCATTACAATTATCACCCCATTCATACATATTATATAATAAAATGATCCAATACATATAGGGAACAAATTAGAATAATTTGCATATTTAAATAATCAGCTATAGTTTGAATAAAAATGACTTAAAAAAAAATAGTACAGTTTCCCCCTAATAAAACAAAAAAATATATTAAAAAGCCCTCTGTCATGTAATAAAAAGCTGCAAAAGTTGTTTTTGTCATCCAAAAAATAAAAAAGTTACAAGCGTTTGAACCACATGCACTAAATCACAAAAAAAGTGGTCATTAAGGCCTTTTCAGGCCTGGTCATTAAAGGGTTAACCAATAATTGCTTTCCCGGCTAGTAAGGCCTCATACACACGCAGGACATAAGCCATGTGTGTTCTGCATTTTGCAGAACGGAGTAACGAACACGGACATCACACGGAGTGCTGTCCACATCTTTTGCACCCCCATTGAAGTGAATGAGTTCGCATCTGAAACGCAAAAAATGTGGCTCGGATGCAGACCAAAACAACAGTTGTGTGTGTGATCCCTCAGGGAAAGTGCTTACTGGTTATTGCAGGGCACCTATAGTATATCTGGGGGTGCAGGAGGCAGTAAGAACCAGTGAGCGCCGTCCTCTGCAGTGAAGGAAAGCGCTGAATAGGAGGCAGGAAGGAAATGTTGCCACTTAAAGGGGTTTCCCAGTAAAAATAATTTAACAAGTTCCTGCAGCATAGCCCCTGACACAGAAGATTCCTACTTTCCTGCTCCATGCTGCTCTCGCCGTCTCCATCTTCCACTCCCGGAGCATCTCTCCAGCAAATTACTGACTTCAGTGGTGAAATGCTGCTTGTGGCCACATCACCACTGAAGCCAGTCATTGGCTGCAGCGGAGCATGTGACTATGCTCACAGCCAGCCGGATGTAAACCGCGCCAGGACCGGAAGATGGAGACAGCGGAGCAGCATTTCCCTACTGCGCCAGGACCGGAAGATAGAGACAGCGGAGCAGTAGGGAAATGGCAAGTATGAATCTTCGGTTACAGGGCCAATGCTGCAGGAATGTGTGAAAAATCTTTTTTTTACCACGAAATATCTAAGTTCCTATTACACTGCCTGATATTCAGGACGATTACTGGGAACGCGTGTCCATAGGAACATTCCTGATATCTGGTCGGCATAATCAGCCGAGAAACAAGGAATCACTCATTTGCTGATTTGCATAATTTATCAGGATGAAAGATGTACAATTATCGTCCATCTCCATGTGTAATCAGAAATGTGTGACCGATAATCAATAGGACTGTGGTAGTGATCATTCCTCCCCAGTCACTTTGCATCGGCTTGTGTAATAGGCTGATGCAAACGAGCGCCGATTCACTTTTTTTTTTGCAGCCCCTTGAAATGTGCGATGTGACAATGTGACCCCCAGACCAAAAAAGGTTGTGCACCCCTGATCTACAGCTTGTATGTACTCTTATACATCCCAACCCGGTTCAGTGTGAAATCCATCGGACAAGCTCTCTGTTCTCCTTAACGTTCACAATGCTGAACATTACATTTTAAGTTTAATATTCTTTGCCTGTAAAGATGTCAGCTTAGATTTGTGTTCAGGAGAACGGAGAGACGGGCTACAGTCTGAGTCCTCCTATAGACTTCACACTGCAGGAAAAATGAATGTCCCCAAAGGTCTACTGTCCATAAAGCCTATAACCATAACTGATCCACAGTCATTATAATTATCACAGAAATAGACACATAGTTCATAAAAACTCAAGGTATCCTGCAAAACAAACGAACACTAACAACTCTTTGACAAGGAGATTAATAAGTACCAGGAGATGGATTCAACTCATTGGTTTTCCTCTTTACAATATATTAGGCAAAGTTCACAAGCTGGAATTTTATATGGATTTCACTGTGTGTTCCCCACTGAAATCTGCATCCTGTGCTTGTATGTATGGGGTTTCTGCAACCCTCTTCTCAACCGTAGGAAACATTTCCATGTGTATTTCCAGCACTTTATAAATGGCAGACAGAAAACCTTAGGCCCCTTTCACACTGGCGTTTTGGCTTTCTGTTTTTGCTTTCCGTTCAGGGCTCTCACAAGCGGTCCAAAACGGATCAGTTTAATGCATTCTGAATGGAAAAGGATCCGCTCAGAATGCATCAGTTTGCCTCCGTTCAGTCACCATTCCGCTCTGGAGGCTGACACCAAAACTCTGCCTGCATAGATTTTCTGTCCGCCATGTGGTGCGGAGCAAGACAGATCCGTCCTGACACACAATGTAAGTCAATGGGGACGGATCCGTTTTCTCTGACACAATAGAAAACGGATCCGTCACCCATTGACTTTAAATGGAGTTCATGGCGGATCCGTCTTGGCTATAGAAGACATAATACAACCAGATCCGTTCATGACGGATGCATGCGGTTGCATTATTGTAACAGAAGCGTTTTTGCAGATCCATGACGGAGCCGCAAAAAATGCTAATGTGAAAGAAGACTAAGGATTAGCACTACCGATTGGCTGCAGAAACTCAAGGGTCAGCCTTGCATTTCTGCTGTGGAAAATACATGGTGAACATACCCTTAAAAATGGCACTGCTGCAAATCTAATAACAATAAGGATAGGTGCTAATGAGGGAGGCTACTAAGACCTCTTATTGCATCAAGCCTTGGTGACTGTGTGGATGGCGCATACAACTGTTACCCATTTGCCTCACCAGCTGCAAATTTGTGGGAGAATGGCAAAGAAAGGCATGTAATAGGCTTCTAAATGAGAGAAGTTAGGCTTATGGAGTTTGCTTGTAAGCATTGCATTTGCAGCATCTGTGAGGGTGCTTCTCTGGGAAATACCCTGCGCAAGACAACAAGAATATGCAGCAAACACATGAAACAACCTCTCAGCCAATTACAGCCTGCTAACTTGCCTCAGTCAGTGACTGGCTACATTGGGATTTCCTGTGTTGAGATGAACCAGGAAGCAGAGACCAAGGGGGAACTGGAACCATAGGAACAAGAGCAGCATGGGATTGGTAAGTTAAGTATAACTTATTGTATTATTTTAGACTATTCTGAGCCTTTTTTATGGATGTAATCTGCAATGCCTTAAATGGTCACCACACTTTCTAAATCAATAGTAAAGGTGAATATGAGAAACTTTGTAACACACCTTATTACAGAAAAATTGCCTTTTCTCCCTCTAGCAGCTCAATCCTCATCCCTCCCCTTTCCATAGACTTTCATGGGCAGCATGTCTGTGTGTGTCTCTATTCACTTCCTATTCATTTTGTTTCAAACAGCAGAGACCTGGGGCCAATTACCACAAAAGGCATCTAAAGGGTGAAAAACCCAGAAGCTCACACTTCTGGGCTTCTTACCGGCATCCTCTGTGGCTATTGAGGATGCCGGTAATTGATTTTAATACACTCAGCCTCGCTTATTTTTGCCACCAGGTGGCAGGCCAACATAATAAATGAGCAATTTTCAGTAATAAATGGATTTGAAAAATCCATAATTGGTCAGAATTAAAAAAATATGAGCTTCAAAATCATTACAAAAAAGTAAAACAAACTGTTAAAAATATATAAAAAAAACTAAGGATTACCATTTCATGGAAAAAAAAATGAAGTCCTTTAGAACTTAGTTGGCAGCAATGCATCTCAAAAAAGTTGGGGCAGGGTCATGACTACCATTGTGTAGCATCCTCTCTTCTTGTAACAACAGTATGTAAATGAGAGGAGACCAATTGCTGGAGTTGTGGGAGAGGAATGTTGGCCCATTCTTGTCTGATGCTCAACTGTCCTGTGTCTTTATTTCTAGATTTAAAGTATAACTGTCATATTTATTTATTTTTTTGTATTGGATTGTGGTGATTAATATTACCTTGGTGGCCCTATTTCAACTTTTCACTGTGTACTCAATTACCCCTTAATTCCACAGTTTTGTTCCCTGTACTGCCTACTTTTACCTGTGCTTAAAATCAGGTTGCTAGGCATGGTCCGTCTATGTGTTGAAGGACGGAGGACTCAGAAGCACGCAGCGTGCAAGGTCAGATTACAGACAGACAGGGACTGTAAGTAAATTATTAAAGCCAAGTCGTCCCCAGCAGCTGATAACAGTGCCTGGGCTGTGTGCACTTCTCCCTGTCCCTGCGCTTGGCAGACACTCCCTCGCTCAGCAGAGCTGGAGAATGCAGTGTTGGAGCAGCGCATACCAGGAAAGGAGATCTGCCGTCTGCTCAGTGTATAAATAAAAGCAACATGTGGTAAGAGGACCCCTTTGTGCTGCAGGGGATTAACACTTTAGGGGGAGGGCTCTGATTACTGACACTTTTGGGGGGCTATTGTTACTGTCTAGTGAGGGCAGGCGGGATTAGCCTCAGGGTGAGGGCAGTGGCGGCCATATTGACTGAATAGTGAGATTGCAGTTTTATGCAGACTGGTTGCTCAGGGCTGAATCTTATTAAATATGGGGTAAGTCAGTCTAATAGTAACTGATTCTGGAATATCATGTTATTAGTAACTAGTCTACATATATGAAAATTGAAATTAGGGTCTAAGTGTGACAGTTATCCTTTAAAATTTCATGATGCGCCAAATGTTTTCTATTGGTGAAAGGTCTGGACTGCAGGAAGTCCAGTTCAGAAGCCGGACTCTTCTTCTGAGAAGCCATGCTGTTGTGATGGATGCAGTATGTGGTTTAGCATTGTCTTGCTGAAATAGACGTCTGAATAGAAGCATATATTGTTCTAAAACCTATATACTGTTTAACATTAATAGTGCCTTCCAAGATGTGTAAACTGCCCACATATAGGCACTAATGCAAACCCATGCCATCAGAGATGCAGGCTTTTGAACTGTACATGGATAATAAGTTGGATGGTCCCTCTCTTCTTGTGTCCACAGGATGGGGCGTCTGGGGTTTCCAAAAAGAATTTCTAAATTTTTATTTATCTGACCTCAGAACAGTTTTCCATTTTGACCATTTAAATGAGCTTTGGCAGCAGCATTTCAGGTTCGTGACATATGTCGTCTTCTTCTTTGCATCATGCAGCTTTAACTTGCCTTTGTGGATTGCATGACAGAGTGTGTTCCTGAGCCTATGCAGTTATTTCCAGTACAGAATCATGCCTGCTTTTAATGCAGTGCAGCCTGAGGGATTGTAGATCATGAGCATCCAATATTGACCGTTGGCATTGTCTCTTGCGCACATGGATTTCTCCAGGTTTTCTGAAAGTTTTGATGATATTATGTACTGTAGATGGTGGGATATTCAAAGCTTTCGCACTTTTACAGTTGAAACTCGAAAAATTTATATATCGTGCAAAGTTCATTTACTTCAGTAATGCAACTTAAAAGGTGAAACTAACATATGAAATAGACTCATTACAGGCAAAGCGAGATATTCAGGCCTTTATTTGTTATAATTTGGATGATTATGGATTTCAGCTTATGAAACCCCAAAGTCTCGATTTTGAGGTCCCCTTTACTCAGGGGGTATGGATTATTAGCTGACTGGAGTGTGACACTTTGAGCCTAGAATATTGAACCTTTTCACAAAATTCTAATTTTAAGCTGCATTAATGCAATTCCTTTTCATTTGCATTACTGAAATAAATGGACTTTTGCACGATATTCTAATTTTTCAAGTTTCACCTGTACATTGAGGAACATTTTTCAGAAATTGTTTCACAATTTTTAGATGCACTTTTTTCACAGATTGGTGATCCTCTGCCCATCTTTGCTTCTAAGAGTCTTGGCCTCTCTAACATGCTTTTTTGCATATTGTTCCTCCAGCTGCTTTTTATTACTACCAATTACTGTTTGTTCCAGCTTTTTGTTCCAACCCTTTGAGATGTGTTGCTGCCATCACGTTCTAAATGAAATAATTTTTCCAATGAAATGGCAAAAAATGTCTCTTTGAACATCGCATATATGTTCTATGATCAATTCTGAGTAAAATATGGTTCTATGAAATTTGAAAATCATAACATTCTGGTTTTATTTATGTTGTACACAGCGTCCCAACTTTTTGGGAACTGGGGTTGTACAAAAGTATACAACTTCCATGTTGCATAATAGTTTGCAATGTAAGGCCTCATGCACACGGCTGTAGTTTCTGTCCGCATCTGACCCACATTTTTTGCAGATCGGATGTGGACCCATTCATTTTGATGGGGCAGCAAAAGATGTAGACAGCATCGTGTCCTGTCCACATCCGCATGTTCGTTCTGCAGCCCCTCGAAAAAATAGAACATGTCCTATTCTTGTCCGGTTTGCGGATAAGGATAGGACATTTCTACAGAAGTTAGAAAATAAATGGAGGCATGCACTTGGTGGAGATTCATGTTTTGTGGATCCGTGATTTGTGGACTGCAAAACACGGCCGCGTGCATGAGCCCTAACAAAAAGGAAAATATGAGTATTTTTCTCCAATGCTTGCCTAATGCCTTTATATTACATTTTGGCAGAACCTGCAAATAAATCAAAGCAGCGCTTTGAAAGTCATGCTCACCTCTTCTATCGTTTTAGAAATGTAAGTATTTTCAGAAAGGGGAACACAAATCACTTTTTAAAGTTTTTGACAAAAGATCCAGACTATATGGACCACAATGTCTGGGGACCTAACTGCAGGGGGTGCCCTGAAACTCGAGGGAGTACACATGAGAAAAGACCAGTACTACGCAAAAATCAGGAGACCAGATTTTGCATTTTCAGCCCAGGAGCTACAAATTAAACCTCTAATGTCATATACAAAGGACCTAGGAATTAAAGGGTTTCCCTGGGCCTTTAGTTAAAAAGCCTTATTCACTGATGGAGACAAGATACTTTGAGCAGTACTTACTCTTCCATACTCTGCCGATTCTGTGATCCCGGTTGGAATCACATGATTGCCGATTGGCTGCTGGCTCTTCCTCTGAAACATGCGACAAGATATGTTTCTTTCTTCCTGTTCAGCTGCATCTACAGTATGCAGCTGAACAGGAAGAAAGAGGAGAACATCGATCAGAAGAAGGGTCTGCAGTCAGTTGGGCAGTCACCTGCTCAAAGTGTCTTCTATTAAGTTAGCTGAGAGAGGCTTGTACAGGCCCAGAGAACCCCTTTAACTATAAAATGACAATACAATATCTAGCAGAACACAGTGCATAAAAATTATTTGCAATAGTTGCCTACTTACTGCTCTGGAGTCTGTGGGGGGTGGCTAGAGATGCAACTTCGGCACTCCTCGGGCGCATAGGATACTCGGCCCTTTTCAGGAGCGCTCAAATCTTCTGGTCTAGGGGGTACAATAGGGCCAACCAGAGGAAAAAAAGTCAACCAGTGCCCCACTCCCTATTTAGCTAACTACACTCCTCAACATTGCAACACCAAGAAGGAAAAGCTGTGGAATTATAAAAAAAATCACAGGATCGACAGACATGTTAGTGACATGCAAATGGTAAAAAATGGAAATAACAAATGTTCAAAACATCAATTTATTCAATACTGAGTATGAGCACCATGAAATACATGGACTTACATGCCTTGGCATGCTATCAGTGAGGTTATTAATGGTGGTCTGAGGAATGTTCTGCCACAATAAATGCACTTTGGCACATAACTCCTTCCTTTGCAATTGCCGAACAATGACGTCCCAGATGTGCTCAATGGGAGACAATTCTGGAGATGCTGCAGGCCAGTTTAGGCCATGCAGGCTAGTCACAGTAGCACAAGAAACATGTGGCCTGGTGTTGTCCTGTCTAAAAATGGCTCCTGGGACACTTTAGAGAAATGACCATACCACTGGTTCCATGATTAAATCAATGCAACACCGAGCTCTTAGTGTACCTGAAATGAAGACTAGAGGAGTCAGGCTACTGTATATTATGCCAACCCACAGACCTTTGAGAGCGGTGGAGTGAAGTCAATGGAACACCTAGCCTGGCTCATAGCTCAATGTGGTGCAAACACCTTAAGTTTGAGATGTTACATCCAATTTCACTTGCAGTGTAGAATGGATCAGTACACGCCATTCTTCTAATCAGACGATCCGTCTGTGCAGAGGTTTGCACCTCTTGCTGCTATTCCAGTTCATCATTGTTCTTCCAACCTCTAGGGTAAGCAACACTGAACAAAGCTGATATTGTGGCCTTCCCTCTCAGTTTGCGACAAGTGACCATAACTGGCACATTGACAAACAGTAGGCATCGCACAATCATCCCACACACCTTGACGTAGCTAAAACACTTTGCTTTCAATCTGACTTTTATGCCCCTCCCAAATGCCATAGATTGGGGCTAGGTGCTTGATCTTAGAACAATATAACAAAACAATAACAAATACAGGTGCACTCTGCAGTCTCACTAAACCCTCAAACTGATTTTAAAAATGAGAGATTAGTCAACATGTCCTACGATGTGGAACATGTCTAAGCCCGGGCACCACGTCAAGGTTTCTCAAGTAGCTTGATCTTAGAGACAACTGCTACTTCCTCAATTTGCACAACCTTACGTTTGTCCTTCTTGGTGTTGCAATTTCAATGTTGAGGAGTGTAAAATTACTTTGGAACTGTCATTAATACAAAATTACCCGTGTAACCTGTATATAAAAATATATAAGCAGGAGCAAGCAGTGAAATGGAAGAGCACAGAGGCAAAAAAACAGCAACAGAGCTTTACAATTGAAAAGCTTAAGCCTTGCTGCAGTCCAAGCATACAGTGCATTAAAGCGCCTGATTGTGAAACTCAAAGCTTAAAGGGGTTGTCTCATCACAGATGATGGGGGAATATCACTAGGATATACCCCCATTGTCTTTTAGGTGCGGGTTCCACCGCTGGGACCCACACCTATATCGAAAGTGGCGCATGCACAGCCACCCTCTATTCATTTTCTTTGGGGTTGCCGAACATAGCCGAGCCAGCTGGCTCGGCTATTTCCTCCGGGCACTTAGAAGTGAATGGGAGCAGTGGCCGGTTATTTACTTCTATGGGGAGAGCGCTTGGTGGTGGCCGGACCGGAGTCCTTTAGCCACCACCCTGTGGGGCTCCTTTCCCAATATAGGAGTGTGTCCCAGCGGTGGGACCCGCATCTAGAAAACAATGGGAGAATATCCTAGCGATATGCCCCCATTGTCTGAGATGAGACAACCCCTTTAATAACTACTTCCTATGTTCTACAAAACATTGCACACGCGTATATGACAACATCCTAACACGTTTTTAGGGAAAATGTCATTCTTTAGCACATTTCAATAACTGAATTTCTATATTTTATTAATACCTAAATATAGTTTTGATCACATCTACTTTTGTATCGCCCATTAATATAATAATCAAGAGCGAATAAAAAACAATACAATAAAATAAAATACAATTACTTGGCATTACGTTTTTGCCATTCTTCTGACTTTAGCATAATGAGAAAAAGTATATTTACAGCAATAATATTATAAGGTGGTACAATCATGACACTTGCTGAAACTCCTCCTGAGGAAGCGAACTACACGCGAAACGCGCGTCGAGGAGCGCCATTGCCCTGGTCAAGTCGCAGATGGCAGGAGTCACAGGGTAAATGGTGGAGGAGGGAGATGATGGCTCCCTGCTCTGCCGTTCTCTACCATTGGTTGTAGACAAAAAGAAAGAGAAGGCGCTCATAGGGTGAATATGTAGAGGATTATTTCCCTTTTCAGACGAGAGGTAATATGCTCACCTGTTCGAGTTGCACCAATTGGGTGCAACTGCAATGAGAGCTGAGTGCCCGTGAGGGTTGGTTGGTGCCGCCGGCTCTGTCCAAACTCCCTTCGGTCGGTGCCGAACCGCCGAATGGGTGAGTACAGGAACTGTAGGTTTGGTGGACCAAGGAAGTCCAAGAAAAACGGACAGAGTAAAGGGCGCAAATCCACAACCAATGGTAGAAAAAAATTGGTTTATTCCTGAATAAACCAATTTTTTTCTACCATTGGTTGTGGATTTGCGCCCTTTACTCTGTCCGTTTTTCTTGGACTTCCTTGGTCCACCAAACCTACAGTTCCTGTTCTCTACCATTGTAATCCACTAGGAATTATTGAATAAATTTCTGTTTCTATATTGGAACATATTAAAATCTGTGATGCACAAGCCTACAAGCAGTCAATGTGGATTTTAATATGTTCTTCAAGAACACCCTTTTTCTGTTTCCTTCACTGTTTTCCTCTCTCTGGGAGTACGTGTATGGGCGCAATTGATGCGCAGGAGTGGTGAACTGACAAGCATCTTTCAGCTATACAATTATTCGTCCTGAGGATGCAGACACAGTTGAAATTGGGTCATGCTGCCCGCCTCCCAGGACAGTGCCTAAAATGCGGGTCTGTCTTGCTGGATCTACAATGGTTGGGAGGCTGAAGAGTACAGGTGGGGGTCATGACCCATCCATTTACAGTTACCACTAGTTTTTCAGTTTGAACATACCAGATGCATGAGTACCTACACCAGGTCTGGCCAACCTGCGGCTCTCCAGCTGTTGTAAAACTACAATTCCCACCATGCCCTGCTGTAGGCTGATAGTTGTAGGCTGTCTGGGCATGCTGGGAGTTGTAGTTTTGCAACAGCTGAAGAGCCGCAGGTTGGCCAGCCCTGACCTACACCACGACTGCCGAATCCATGAGTCAAGTATAAAGGGCTTCCGGAAACTGACAAGATCAAGCAACTAGCCATGTACTCACTAGAAATCCCTAGACCCGATCCCCATACATTAAACCACAATGAATAGGAATTATGAAAAAAATTATTAAAGGATAAAAGATATTCTGTAGCTATTACTCTAGCGTTAACTTCCAGTGATGCGGTTTTGACCTTAGCGCTAAGTTCTATTAATGCTATGAAATGCCTGACACTTCTTTGCAGTAGTATCATCCAACAGCTGGTTAGATGCATAAGATTCACTTGTGGCCCCAGGTCACTGCCGCAGAAAGCTGCCATAAGTGCTGATAAACCCAACATAGGAAAAGGCAGCTCACTGGTCGTATCTTACATTGTGAATTGAATGAGAAAAAAATAAAACCATTCATGTCTATTTATCTTGCTGTGTGGTGCATAATAACCAACACCCATCAGCAGAGGATATGTCCTACGCAGCTTGTTCAATGATCGGCTAGGCCTTTACACGGGCTGATTATCAGATAGGGGTGTTCATATGAATATGATAATTGCCCCATGTAAAGGGACTTTAAGTTAGGGCTCATGCACACGACCATTACCTGTTTTGAAGTCTGCAAGTTACGAATCCGCAAAACACGGATACAGGCCGCGTGCATTCCATTTTTTGCAGAACGGAACCACTGGCCCCTAATAGAACAGTCCTATCATTGTCTTTAATATGAACAATAACAGGACACTTTTGGCGGAACGGCCATGCGGACATACGGAAACGGAATGCACACAAAGTAAATTTTATGCGAACGCACTGAAAAACGGCACTGAAACTGAAACAAATACCTTTATGTGCATGAGCCCTTAGGAAGACAAATCATCTCCCCACCCATTAAGGCTACGTCTACACAACGACATCGCGCGACAGATAGGGCACAACTACACTGCAACATTTGTAGCGCAACATTTTGTTGCACCAATGTTGCACGACAATTTTTATAATGGCAGTCTATAGTGTCGCACTGCAACATGCAACATGCTGCGACTGCGATGCAACAGTCGCTGAAAAATCCATCTCGAAAGGATTTTCTGCGACTGTTGCATCGCAGTCACAGCACGTTGCATGTTGCAGTGCGACACCATAGACTGCCATTATAAAAATTGTCGCGCAACATAATGTCGCATGACAATTGTCGTCGTGTAGACGTAGCCTAAAGGAAAGGACACCGCTAACATGGGCTGAACCCCTTTCTCCAGGGATCCCATAGCAGCTGTACAGACTGCCTCTGTGGTATTTACATCCTTGATCTATACCTATTTAGATCCCAGTAGTGGGAGCGCAGTGTGTTGGCCCTGAAAGAAGATAGCTGGAAGATATTGCCAGGAAGAAGCAGGGCACACAAGGAAATGATGAGATTTAGTAAAAATGAACCAGTATTACTGAAAACACTCCATTTAGCTTGAGTGTTCCTTATTGCACCAGCCAGGGTGCTGAGTGTCGGATCCCCACCAATCTTAGGCCTCATGCACACGACCGTTGTGTGCATCCGTGTCCGTTGTTCTGTGATTTTCTGCGGACCCATTGACTTTCAATGGGTCCGTCGAAAACTCGGAAAATGCACCATTTGTCATCCGCGTCCGTGATCCGTGTTTCCTGTCTGTCAAAGACCTGTCAGACCTGTCCTATTTTTTTGACGGACAACAGTTCGCGGACCCATTCAAGTCAATGGGTCAGTGAAAAAACACGGAGGCACACAAGATTCTCATCCGCGTCCGTGATCCGTAGGCTACTTTCTGCATAACAGCTTTTCAGAGCTGAGTTTTCATATCGTGAAAACTCAGATCCGACAGTATATTCTAACACAGAGGCGTTCCCATGGTGATGGGGACGCTTCAAGTTAGAATATACTAAGAACTGTGGACATAACTGCCCCCTGCTGCCTGGCAGCACCCGATCTCTTACAGGGGGCTGTGATCAGCACAATTAACCCCTCAGGTGCCGCACCTGAGGGGTTAATTGTGCGTATCATAGCCCCCTGTAAGAGATCGGGTGCTGCCAGGCAGCAGGGGGCAGACCCCCCTCCCTCCCCAGTTTTAAATTCATTGGTGGTCAGTGCGGCCCCCCTCCCTCCCCAGTATTAAATTCATTGGTGGCCAGTGCGGCCCCCCTCCCTCCCTCCCCTGTATTAAATTCATTGGTGGCCAGTGCAGCCCCCCCTCCCTCCCTCCCCTGTATTAAATTCATTGGTGGCCACTGCAGCCTCCCCTCTCCCACCCCCCAATTAAAATCATCCCCCCCCCCCCGATCATTGGTGGCAGCGGAGAGTTCCGATCGGAGTCCCAGTTTAATCGCTGGGGCTCCGATCGGTTACCATGGCAACCAGGACGCTACTGCAGTCCTGGCTGCCATGGTTACTTAGCAATTTTAGAAGCATTATACTTACCTGCGCTGTCTGTGGCCAGCCGGGCGCTCCTCCTACTGGTAAGTGACAGATCATTAAGCAATGCGCCGCACAGACCTGTCACTTACCAGTAGGATGAGCACCCGGCCGGTCACAGACAGCGCAGGTAAGTATAATGCTTCTAAAATTGCTAAGTAACCATGGCAGCCAGGACTGCAGTAGCGTCCTGGTTGCCATGGTAACCGATCGGAGCCCCATGATTAAACTGGGACTCCGATCGGAACTCTCCGCTGCCACCAATGATGGAGGGGGGTGATTTTAATTAGGGAGGGGGGGGAGAGGGGAGGCCGCACTGGCCACCAATGAATTTAATACAGGGGAGGGAGGGGGGGGGGGGCCGCACTGGCCACCAATGAATTTAATACAGGGGAGGGAGGGAGGGGGGGCCCGCACTGGCCACCAATTAATTTAATACTGGGGAGGGAGGGGGTCTGCCCCCTGCTGCCTGGCAGCACCTGATCTCTTACAGAGGGCTATGATACGCACAATTAACCCCTCAGGTGCGGCACCTGAGGGGTTAATTGTGAGGATCACTGCCCCCTGTAAGAGATCGGGTGCTGCCAGGCAGCAGGGGCAGTCATGTACACAGTTCTTAGTATATTCTAACTTGAAGCGTCCCCATCACTATGGGAACGCCTTTGTGTTAGAATATACTGTTGGATCTGAGTTTTCACAATGTAACTCAAATCCGATGGTATATTCTAACATAGAGGCGTTCCCATGATGATGGGGACGCTTCAAGTTAAAATATACCATCGGATTGGAGAAAACTCCGATAGGGACTCCTGACTTTACATTAAAAGTCAATGGGGGACGGATTCGTTTGCAATTGCACCATATTGTGTCAACGTCAAATGGATCCGTCCCCATTGACTTGCATTGTAAGTCAGGATGGATCCGTTTGGCTCCGCACGGCCAGGCGGACACCAAAACGACTTTTTTTTTTACTTTCCTTCATGTCTGGTGATCCTCAAAAAATCAAGGAAGACACACGGAAGAAAAAACGGACACGGATCACGGAACAACGGAACCCCGTTTTGTGGACCGTGAAAAAATACTGTCGTGTGCATGAGGCCTAATATTCATGACCTATCCTGAGGATGGGTCATCAATATCAAGTCTGTATGAGTCCGACACCCAGCACCCCCGCCGGTCAGCTGCTTGAGGAGATGGCACGCGCAGTGTCTATGGGACAGCAGAAGTGGACATGAAGAGAGAAGGGAGACGGTATGTGTACGATGTGCACGCCATCTCCTCAAACAGCTGATCGGCTGGGGTGCCGGGTGCTGGACCCCCACCGATCTGATATTGATGACCTATCCTGAGGATAGGTCATCAATAGAAAAAGCCTGGACAACCCTAAAGAAACTCCTAATTATGGGGACACGCCTGTTGCCTAAAGAGGAGCTGTCAACTCTTCTGATATGTCTGTTTAAGTAACTAGCTTCATCCGTCCGGGTGCAATGCGTTTTTCACTGATGAGTTGGTAGGAAATGTTGTTTGTAAACCTTCAGGTTTTTTTCACGCGCATGAAAAACGCATCAATACAGATTGCACCCGCGTGGAAAAAACTGAACAACTGAACGCAATCACAGACAAAACTGACTGAACTTGCTTGCAAAATGGTTCGAGTTTGGCCTCATGCACACAACCGTTCAGTTTTTTTGAGGTCCGCACACCGCGGATCCGCAAAAAACTGAAGCCGTCCGTGTGCCTTCTGCAATTTGCGGAACGGGCAGCCCATTGTAGAAATGCCTATTCTTGTCCGCAAAACGGGGCCACAGAACGGAGCAACGGATGCGGACAGCACAATGAGTGCTGTCGGCATCTTTTGTGGCGCCATTGATGTGAATGGGTCCGCATCCGAGCCGCAAAAACGGTGTCTCGGATGCGGACCCAAACAACGGCCGTGTGCACGAGGCCTTTTTACTGAACACACACTGAACGCGGAAATTTTTTGCGCAAGTGCCATTTCTCCATTGTCCTTGATATTTTTCTGAAAGAGGTGGGGGGCATGCCATGGTTAGGGAGGGGGCTGGTAATCTTTTATGCCAGTTTCTGGCAAAAAAGCAGACTGAAATCTACACCAGCCAGGGGCTGACTGCCAGAGATGTGTCTAATTTAAGACGTACAGTATGTTCTGTATGTTCTTATGTCTTTCCAATATTTTATTTATTTCTAGGGGAATTCTGCAAGCCAAATACTCAGCATGTGCCAAAAATTCTATGAAGAGAAGCCTTGCCAGACATAACGTACAGTAAGTGTACACAGGCCTCACAGTTGCCACATTAGCAGAAAAATACAGCAGGTAAAAACAACATAACCAAATGAAGCAAATCAGGCTGTAAAGCAGTAAGCAAGCAGAGCTCCAGCGTGTAAGCAGGGTGCTGCAGACAGCTTCATGGAAAGCAAACCTTTTGATTGCTGAAGATCTTGGTTCCTGTTGGGAATCCTCAGATTTTCTCCCAGGAGTCAGTTTCTCTGCACTGTCCAGCAAGGCACTGAGTGCTACCCGTCGAAATACATTGCCATGGGCTTCTTTGATAAACTGTACAAGCTGTCGAATATCACAGTACAGTCCCTACGGAGAGGAAAGACAAGTGAGATGATAAAGAAAAGATACTCATCAACCAGAGGTGTATGGGCCTCCTGCCCGACCCAGTTTTCCAGTAATCATGTAAACATTCACAGGCAACGCATAATGGAAAAAAGCATGACCACCCAGTTTTCTGCCGAATTTACTTTTTTTTAATATTAAGCAGAAGAAATTTTAAAAGAATCGTAATAAAAAAGTTGCCCCCAGACTCACCCACTTCATCCGACCTCTATGTCTGAAAATCTGGCATAGGTACTTCATAAATTAATTACATGCAATTTCAAAAGTATTTAGATACAGCTGCAGGTTTAAAAACTGTAGAATATTTTTAGTGGAATAACCCCTTTAATAAATTACAAAACTGTCTGTGTGAAGCTGCCACTAGGGGGAGCTCATGCATAGGAATTTCTACAGTTACCATTCACTGCAATGCTAAAAGAGGGCTGTGTACTGGCTAGTACACACTGTGATACCTTTTGGCGCAAAACCACGATAGCACATGTCGTCTTTTTTTAGAAATATTTATTTGTTCAGATGAACAAATAAATATTTCTAAAAAAAGACGACATGTGCTATCGTGGTTTTGCGCCAAAAGGTATCACAGTGTGTACTAGCCAGTACACAGCCCTCTTTTAGCATTCTACATCACTCCTCTGGAGTACTGGCGACTCCAAGGATTGAGAAAGATACCGGCAGCATACCTCATCCAGATCGGATTTTTATCCCCCGTCTTTGCAAGTGTTGTGCTGACACAAGCATCAGAAGGTGAGTGGAACTACTGATACAATACTCTATCTAACACTATCCACCAGAAACTACTACCCTATGAGCGCCTTGTTTCCCGTTTATCTCGCCAAATTAGCCATTCACTGCAATGAAGGCTGTAAAAATCTATTTGCACTGGGCTCCCCCCTGTGGAAGCTGCTTGGAATTGAAGTGTTCTTATGAGTGGAACAGAAAAAGCCGTTCAGCTCTAGGTTCTTCTCCTCGAGGGACCCACAACAGTCGCGTTGTCCGTCTCTGTGGAAGGTGCACCACTGTGAACAGCAAACTTAAACTTTGATTTTGGCATAAGTCAGCTCAGAAGTTCATCCAGGAAGGGAGAGAGAGGCTAGGGAATAACCATAAGAAAGCCAGCCTGTTTGATTTATCACAGAACAACTATCTGCAGCTGCTATGTGCTCTGAAACATGGAAGCTGCATATAAGTCAAATGGTGAATTTTTTTTTATGCAAACCTAGTACAAAAATTATTATTTTTTTTAGCCCAAAGCATATACTATATCGTTCATGCACAAAGCACATGCACTGACTTCACAATGCAGTATGGACTCATACTGGTGGTTGTGTGGGGCCTCCATGAGCTTCTGGGAAATATATCTGCATCGTACAACAAATGTTAGAACATGCCACAGATTTTTTGTCTTACAAATTTTCACAGAATCCAGAGAGGAACGGTGTGGACAGTGTGGAACTATAATATGGTCATGAAACCCTCCCATGCACCACAGAACCTATAGCCTTTCAGAACTGTGGATCTTAAGACCTTTGTACCTATTCTGTGTGACTGTCAAGATATCCCCCGCCAACACCACCAATACCCAGCTGACTAAAACCATACTTTTCCTCTCCCAATACATAGCAGAGTTTTAAACTATATGAAACTTAAAGGGGTTGTCCGGGCTTTTTCTATTGATGACCTATCCTCAGGGTCCGACATCCGGGACCTCCCCCGACCAGCTGTATGAGGAGACAGCGTGTGCATGTGCTGTCTCCCTTCTCTCTTCCTGTTCACCGCTGCTGTCTAGGGCACGTGCGAACTGCGAGCGCCGTCTCCTCATACAGATGATCCGTGCCGAGTGTCGGACCCCCGCCGAACTGATATTGATGTCCTATCCTGAGGATAGGTCGTCGATATTAAAAACCTGGACAACCCCTTTAAGCACAAACTTAGCACATGCCGTAAAATGAAATCATTGTGCAGCTGCACATCACCATGGCTGAAAGGAGAACAAACACAATGCAAACTGTCTGCAAACACTGAGAATATGAACTAATGCTATAAATAAATGTCAGGTACAAATTGTAAGTCTGGACCATTTCAAGTCTATGGCCTAAAGGGAACCTGTCGTATTGAACATGGTATCTGAGCTGCAGGCAGTGTGTTATAGAGCAGGACGAGCTGAGCAGATTGATGTTATCACGATCGGCGTAACTGTCACATACGTGACACGGAGGGAGGAAAAGAGGGAGGCCCTGCCCTAGTGAGAGGGAAGGTGGTGACCCCTGACTCACCTTGCGGCTGGCGCCTGGCTGCCCTGTCGTCCCTAGACGGGTTCCTCACCCGTACGCCGATCACGTGCCTAAAACCCTGGCTTTCCCTAGGATGAGCCCTAGATAGTGAACAGGGCGGTGGGAACACTAGTCCGCACCACTAGCTCTAAAGGAAAACACCAAGGGGAGGACAGACAATACAAACTAAACATATAATCCCAGGTGGGCAACAACAGGAGACAACAAAAGCCCAACAGGGATCCGGAGGGTAGCACTCTGGAACAACAACCAGATTCTCAGCTCCAGTGGGTCAGCATAGATGTCCAGGCAGGAAGCTCTATAACTGGCAACAAGAGAAGTGTGAGAGGAGAATATAAGGAGTTTGGGAGTGGCAGACAAGAAACAGCTGAGGAGGAGAAGCTACGGATCCCTGAGTGAGACAAAAAGGATAGCAAGGCAAACACAGAAAACAAACACTAAGAAACACCGTGATCTTTAGACATAGAGCGCGCAGCCACCCGCTGCGACTTCCTGACCCCGGGTATAACGGAGTCAGACGTGGCTCTTGACACCCTCGTGACAGATGTATAGTTTTATAGGAAAAGATTCAGTATAACCTGTATTTAAAGAGGACCTTTCACTGATCCTGATATTGTGAACTAAGTATACAGACATGTAGAGCGGTGCCTGGGGATCTCACTGCACTTACTATTATCCCCGGGCGCCGCTCCGTTCTCCCGCTATGCCCTCCGGTATCTTCTGTCACTAAGTTATAGTAGGCGGAGTCTGCCCTTGTTCTTCTGTAGCACTGGCCAATCAAATCGCAGAGCTCACAGCCTGGGAGAAAATAACCTCCCAGGCTGTGAGCTCTGCGCTGCGATTGGCCAGCGCTACAGCAGAACAAGGGCAGACTCCGCCTACCATAACTTAGTGACCGAAATCTCTGTCTACTATAACTTAGTGGCCGGAGATAACGGAGGGCATAGCGGGAGAACGGAGCGGCGCCCGGGGATAATAGTAAGTGCAGTGAGATCCCCGAGGGGCCGCTCTACATGTCTGTATACTTAGTTCACAATGTCAGGATCGGTGAAAGGTCCTCTTTAAATCATTTATATTCTTGCTCATTCTGGGCTTTGAAGTCCAGGAGGCGGTCCTATCAGTGATTGACAGCTGTCTCTGTATACACAGTCATAGGGGGAAGGCTGTCAATCCCTGATAGGACCGCCTTCTGGACTTCAAAGCGCAAGATGCAATTTACCATAAATGAATCTTTTCCCATAAAACTCTATGTCAATCTACTCATCATCTCCTCCGGAGCTCGGGCAACATGCTCCATGTGACAGGTTCCCTTTAAATTTCACATGGATCTGGAGTCCATGTGAAAACTTGTGTGAAAACCAAATTTAATCTGCGCTCTACTCTTTCCAATGGGAACCCATATTGTTGTTCATATGGCCACAAATTGGCAGATTTGAAATTTGAAGTGTAGAAAAGACATGTTTCCATGTGGAAATAGCATCAGACGTCACCTGCGGATTAGCTCCATCGAATGCAGCGATGCACAAATTAGTGCCAGAAATCAGATTTTTTGTACATGTATTTTAAACCACGTGAACTTAAGAGCGCAGTCACATGTAGCGTAAACACTGTGGATTTTCTGCAGCGGGACTGCGTGCAGGAAACCTGTCACGTTTGCAGTAGCAGCAAAGTGGAGGAGATTTTGACAAATCTCATCCACCTGCTGCAATAATATTCCGCTAAAATATCCGCACGTAACTTGATATGCAGTTTGGATTTTAAATCGGCAGCATGCAAATGTATGTTGTGGATCTCGGACGCTGTTTTTACACTTTGCATAGAGTGAAATTTGTGGGAAAACAATAGTATTTCTTACAATGGTTTCTGCAACATAAGCCACACAATTGATGCTGAGTTTGCTTCTGTGGAGTTCCACACTGGAGATCTACATGTGAGAAATCAGTGGGAATGCTCAATGAGATCTCAAGGCCTCTCGCACATGACCATGTACCTATTGCTGCCCGCAAACCACCGATCTGCAAAATACGGACACCCTCACATGGGTGACACTCGTGTGCTGTCCGTTTTTTTGGCGGACCCATAGAAATGAATGGCACCGTGTGCATTCCGCAAAAAATGCTGATCGGCTGTGTGCATGAGGCCTAAAAGGGATGAACAGTGGCTGATAATCTCACCAGGTTCTCAGGACTGTGTAGCTCGTGTGTTGTTGAAGCGCAGCGAGTGATCAGAGACTTAAACATGGAGCTCACGATGATACCCTCTACATTTTGAGCTGTAGACTTATTGTCCATTGTTGCAAAATTGTTTCCAAACCCGGCCCTATCTGTGAATACATAGAGACAAGTCACTGTAATTAGCAATCCATTTTATTTTTAAGTTAAAGAGGTTTTCCCAGACTTCAATACTGATGAGCTATCCTCAGGATAGGTCAAAAGTATCTGATTGGTGGGGGTCTGACACCTTGGATCCCCACCGATCAGCTGGTGCTCGCAGTAGCGTCATGGCCTTCTGTCAGATTTTCCTAGGACATTGACGTCACAGTCATTGGTCACGTGGCCTTGGTGCAGCTCAGTCACATTGAAGTGAATGGGGCTGAGCACGATACCAAGCACAGCCACTATACAATGTACGGCACTGTGCTTGGTATCTCGCTCAGGCCTAGGCAAAGCTCAGTCACATTGAAGTGAATGAGGCTGGGCGTAATACCAAACACAGCCGCTATACTATGTACGGCACTGTGCTTGGTATCTCGCTCAGGCCTAGGCAAAGCTCAGTCACATTGAAGCGAATGGGGCTGAGCGTGATACCAAGCACAGCCACTATACTATGTGCAGCACTGTGCTTGGTATCTCTCTCAGGCCTAGGCAAAGCTCAGTCACACTGAAGTGAATGGGGCTGGGCGCAATACCAAGCACAGCCACTATACTATGTACGGCACTGTGCTTGGTATCTCGCTCAGGCCTAGGCAAAGCTCAGTCACATTGAAGTGAATGGGGCTGAGTGCGATACCAAGCACAGCCACTATACAATGTACGGCACTGTGCTTGGTATCTCGCTCAGGCCTAGGCAAAGCTCAGTCACACTGAAGTGAATGGGGCTGAGCGTGATACCAAGCACAGCCGCTATACAATGTACGGCACTGTGCTTGGTATCTCGCTCAGGCCTAGGCAAAGCTCAGTCACACTGAAGTGAATAGTGCTGGGCGCGATACCAAGCACAGCCGCTATACAATGTACGGCACTGTGCTTGGTGATCTGAGAGAGGGCCATGGTGCTCACAGGAACGCCAGTGTCTTCTCAAACAGCTGATCGGCGGAGGTCCCGGGAGTCTGACCCCCACCGATTAGATACTGATGACCTATCCTTATAATATTATAGGTTGGAAAACCCTTTTAATGTCATAAAAAACAAAGCAAAGCATCTACTGATCAGGAATTCTTCTAGTGGAAACATCAATACGACTCAATGACACAAATCTACTTTTTCAGTTATGTGGAAGATATAATATTCAAGTACAATCGATACATTATAACTTGCTATCCAAAAGCTAGAATTTTGTGTTGATTTTAGAATTTTAATGTTGATTTACTCTTACTGTCGGTTACTGGCTCCATGCAGAATCCTAGAAGTGCATGGAGAAAGTCGACCACATTATTAAGAGAATCTTTATTAACATAATCTTTCATTGTTTGCCGGAATTGCACTTTATCCAGTTTATACAGCTTAGTGAGACAGCTTTGTGCCTGCAAAATAAAAACAAAGAATGCATTTAGATAGTTCACCACTAGATGGCAGTAAAGAATGAAACCGTTTTATATCATTGCAGCTACGGTAGGCGCCTCAATCGGTTGTGAAAGGCAAACTGCAGTGCATTTTCCATAACGCTGTGTGAAGGAAAATATTTCATGAAAAGTTTACAGACTGATAGAAATTATTTATTAGACCATGTGCTTCATTTTGGGTGTTATGACATTTGGGACTACTAGGGTAGTAGCAGGCACATATAGAGCCCAACAACCTAGAAAGTCCATCTCCACACAGAGGCAGGGTGCAGCCGGTGATGGCTATGGATGATGGAAGAGATGAATGTCGCCCCATTCTATGTTCTACTAACAGTGTTCATACTATGAAACATGGTTACCCCGTTCTGCCGCATTACTTTATTAATGATTCCTATACTATGACATGGTGTGTGCAGTGTTACCTATATGTGGCATCATTATATTGTTTTTCTTGCCTGTGTTGTAATGTCAAGGTGTAATTGTTGACTCTCTTGTATTTGTTTGCACTTTCGTTGTACAGTAACATTATAGTTTATTATGCTTGTACTGTTACATCACTTTATACATTTTACCATAGTGTACATTGTCTTTTTCCTGAGGAATGCATTATCCATGCATTGTGGCATCACTGAATGTATTATCCCTGTACTGTGACATCACTGTGTGTATTATCCCTGTACTATGACATCACTATGTGTATTATCCCTGTGCTATGACATTACTGAATGTATTATCCCTGCACTATGACATCGCTATGTGTATTATCCCTGTACTGTGACATCACTGTGTGTATTATCCCTGTACTGTGACATCACTGTATTATTCCTGTACTGTGACATCACTGTGTGTACTATCCCTGTACTGTGACATCACTGTGTGTATTATCCCTGTACTGTGACATCACTGTATTATTCCAGTACTGTGACATCACTGCGTGTATTATCCCTGTACTGTGACATCACTGTGTGTATTATCCCTGTACTGTGACATCACTGTGTATATTATTCCTGTACTGTGACATCACTGTGTGTACTATCCCTGTACTGTGACATCACTGTGTGTATTATCCCTGTACTGTGACATCACTGTATTATTCCAGTACTGTGACATCACTGTGTGTATTATCCCTGTACTGTGACATCACTGTGTGTATTATCCCTGTACTGTGACATCACTGTATTATTCCTGTACTGTGACATCACTGTGTGTACTATCCCTGTGTTGTGACATCACTGTGTGTATTATACCTGTACTGTGACATCACTATGTGTATTATTCCTGCACTGTGACATCATTGTGTGCATTATCCCTGCACTGTGACATCACTGTGTGTATTATTCCTGCACTGTGACATCACTAAGTGTATTATCCCTGTACTGTGACATCACTGTGTGTATTATCCCTCTACTGTGACATCATTGTGTGCCTTATCCCTGCACTGTGACATCACTGTGTGTATTATTCCTGCACTGTGACATCACTATGTGTATTATCCCTGTACTGTGACATCACTGTGTGTATTATCCCTGTACTGTGACATCACTGTGTGTATTATCCCTGTACTGTGACATCACTGTGTGTATTATCCCTGTACTGTGACATCACTGTGTGTATTATCCCTGTACTGTGATGTCACTGTGTGTATTATCCCTGTACTGTGACATCACTGTGTGTATTATCCCTGTACTGTGACATCACTGTGTGTATTATCCCTGTACTGTGATGTCACTGTGTGTATTATCCCTGTACTGTGACATCACTGTGTGTATTATCCCTGTACTGTGACATCACTGTGTGTATTATCCCTGTACTGTGATGTCACTGTGTGTATTATCCCTGTACTGTGACATCACTGTGTGTATTATCCCTGTACTGTGACATAACTGCGCGTATTATCTCTGTACTGTGATGTCACTGTGTGTATTATCCCTGTACTGTGACATCACTGTGTGTATTATCCCTGTACTGTGACATAACTGCGCGTATTATCTCTGTACTCTGTACCTTCATCTGATGATCTCTGTAATAGGGACACCCCTTTGCTGGCCTTCACTGTGTTGAAGACCCATAGTTGGGGCTCCACGGTTATTTTGCATGTTACTGTTTCCCAGGGAGCTTTGCACTTTGGATTTCTGTGTTGAGACTCTTAAATTAGTGTTTTTTTTAAGCTGGTCTCCCCAAGATCAGCTATTGTTTTGATCTTAGCCTGATGAAGGTGGTGGCCCGCCACTGAAATGTGTAGCTAGCCTTTTATGTGTTTTTAGGTTTTTAATAAATAATCTTTCAGACAGCAGAGCAGCGTGCTTTTGTTTTTCTTGTTTTTCTGCTCCTTGTTTAGTGAACGTGTTCCTATGTGTACTCTGGACTCCATCTGGAGGATCCTGATGATCAAGCGCAGCAGCCTGACCCATCCTCTCAACAGGAGAGACCATGCCATTTCCTAGTGTTGTGCCTGGACTTGCACAACATTATTCGGTAAGGTATTCTCACCTTCAGTCCTTGAGAGCCCTAAGGTATTTCACAAGGGAGCGCCCCCTATTGTCTTGATTTTATCATTCCTGTACTGTGACATCACTGTATGCATTGTCCCTGTACTGTGACATCACTGTATGCATTGTCCCTGTACTGTGACATCACTGTGTGTATTATCCCTGTACTGTGACATCACTGTATTATTCCTGTACTGTGATATCATTGTGTATTATTCCTGTGCTGTGACATCACTGTGTGTATTATCCCTGTACTGTGACATTAATGTATTATTCCTGTAGTGTGACATCACTGTGTGTATTATTTCTGTACTGTGACATCACTGTATTATTCCTGTACTGTAACATCACTGTGTGTATTATTCCTGTACTGTGACATCACTGTATTATTCCTGCACTGTGACATCACTGTGTGTATTATTCCTGTACTGTGACATCACTGTATTATTCCTGTACTGTGACATCACTGTATTATTCCTGCACTGTAACATCACTGTGTGTATTATTCCTGTACTGTGACATCACTGTATTATTCCTGTACTGTGACATCACTGTGTGTATTATTCCTGTACTGTGACATCACTGTATTATTCCTGCACTGTGACATCACTGTGTGTATTATTCCTGTACTGTGACATCACTGTGTATTATTCCTGTACTGGGAATTATGCATTATGCCTTTGAATTAGTGAGACCAAAATAATCATACGTTTTCCCCTAAGTTTATGGGAAAGAAGGTGAATACACCAACACAGATTCTTTACAGTAAGAGCAGTGAGACTATGGAACTCCCTGTCTGAGGAGGTGGTAATGGTGAACTCAGTAAAAGTATGAATGCTCACTAGTCACTAAGATTGAGACACCAAACTGGAATTCTCCAATTTGAATTGTAGAAAACGTAACATTTATTAATACATCTAAAAATGCAAAATACACAATACTAGACACAATACAGGGGGGTGTTGGGGTTAGAAATTAGCTATGGGTTCCAGCCATTTCTAGTTATGTCCCTAATGCGAGGCAAACCCTAGAGTGAACTGCAGTGGCAGCTACTCACCCCAAAGCAATACAGGGATCCCTACTACTCCGTCTACTAGGTGGAAGAGCGACATACTGTAGTAACGGGACTCAAGACAAGAAGGCAGTGGCCAAATCAGCATTTGACCAACAGTTATAGAAGATGTATGGGCACCTTAATAAATACAAATGACAACAGCTCATTCCATTCTATAACAAACCTGATTCCTTAGACGATCTCCAGACAACCCGCGATGACCTTCACCACAGCCATAGGCACAGCCTAATGATTTCACCAGTTTGATGAGCATGGTGAGCGCCAATTTGTGGGTGGTTGCTGGGACATTCTCATCCTTTTATGAGATAAAAGAAATAAACTATGACTATAAGATAGCACACCATGCATAGTTCAAGGGTTCATAAGACACCATAAAATCATAATAATGATAATAAAAGTGGTACTTGAGTTATATAAAAAAATATGATTTTATCTCCAATTGTAAAAATATGTGTTATATGACCAAATTATGCATCTGTTAATACCAATTAAATGGTTATAATTACCTTTTCATCATTTTTTTCATTCTTGTGTTGACTGTCACCATCATCTCCTCCGCCGCCTCCGCTTCCTGTTCCACCACTAGAAGCACCTGTAAAGCCACAGCTTGATCCTCGGGAAGCTCCTTTCACCTGGAAGTTCCCTTCACTTTGCCTCTTTTCCCCACTACCTGAAGCTGATATAATAGAGGGTTCGTTTTCCTTGTTTTCGCTCTTTTTTCTCTTTTTCTCGACACAGGGCACAACTCCCAGCTGGAGCAGACAGTCTACAATATTCAGGGCTACATCACAGATCCTGGAACTGATATCATGGTTCAGAACAAGGTATACTGCTTTAAGAACAACCTAGGAAAAAGTGAAAACATTGTGTCAGCTACGGTTATAAAATGTGTGCATTATTGCGATGATAGTGGAAATTGCACAGTCATCACATAACGTCCTAAAACTCTTCCAATCTACTGCATTTCACCTTCTGCTGGTCAAAGTCATCGCAAGGTGAGCAGTGAGTTTCTGTGCATGCATAGATGAGATTTATTCCCATACCGCTAGATCCAGCATTCCATTCTTGTGGACAAAATTGTTGGTGCCATCTATGTGGTCTGTGTCCTCCAGGCTGCTGTAGTTAATGCAGGAATCTGTGAGGCTACGTGGTAGATTGGCACAGGCAAGAGGTTCATGTGGCATTTCAGGGATGGGCACTTGATTGCAGAGCTTTCTCATGTGATCAGCAAAAAAGTCAGCATAGCCAACGTTGAATGATGCAAGAGTAGTGTTGAAGGTGGCCACAGTTATGGTAGAAATTTGGGACCTCACTACAAAGAATTAGGATTCCTTAGTGGTTATTTATTCTAATTCACACAACACTTTACGTAATGCTCATACTTCATATATATATATAAAACATACCATCTTTAGATGGATTTTCTCCATGGCTGTTGGAGTGGTCAGGAAGATCACTAAGCAAAGTATGATGGGAGTGAGAATGCCTTGCACTCAAGCTGTCCATTTCAGTTGCTGTATCGGAGCTTCCACGCCTTGTAAATTTACCTATGGCAAAATGAACTATGTCAGCATTTTTACAAGAATCTTGTCATAGACCTCAGATTTAGCTACAAAATGAACAGCATCACAGTGCTGGAAGGCCAGTACCAGGGCTCAAGTCCACAAAATAGAGTACAATGAATGTCAATTCCCACCCATCTTAATTATCTGACAGTTGTATGTGCTCCATTGTAAGTCATAATCAGAAGCTATGTTTGATCTTTTTGCAGAACTATCAGAGTTACTTCCACCTTAGGGGTGTCCAGGACTTAAATATCGACAATCTATTCCCTAGATAGGTCCTCAGTATTGGATCGGTGGGAGTCTGAATCCCAGCAGTCGGATCGATCAGCTGTTTGAAGGTGCAGCAGAGCTCGGATGTGCGCCGCAGCCTCTTCACAGTATACTAAGCACATGTTATACACTGTTTAGCAGCTATGCTTGGGATTGCAGCTCATCCCTATTCACCAGAATGGGATTGAGCTGCTCAAAGGCCATGTAACCAATGGATGTAACATCACGGCCTGAGAAAGAGGTCCAAGTGCTTCAGCACTGCCCAACAGCTGATTGTCAGGGGTGCCAGGAATTGCCCCCTATTGAGGATAGGTCATCAATATGTCTCTTTAACTCACCCGTATTAAGGAAAGAGAAGTTAAAGGGGCTGCCTCACTTCAGCAAATAGCATTTATTATGTAGAGAAAGTTAAACGGGTTTTCTGGGATTTTGATACTTATGTTTTCCCATAGACTTCTATTAGGACGGAGCAAAACGGAATGCCTCTTAAAGGCTTCCGTTTTGCATTCCATCCTCTGGATTCCGTTATGTTCCATTATAACCCTGTTATAACGGAAAGCCTTAACGGACTCCATAACGCTAGTGTGAACCCACCCTAAATCACATCTTTCACAAGGCTGCCTAATGATTCCTTTGCGGGACAGAGCCTACAGCTACCAAACTCACCTAATATTGTGGTTTGCCAGCCCCCTTTCTCAATAGTGCGCCTGTCCTCTCCAATACCAGAAAAACTCCCAAAGGAAAACGTACTGCGGGTCGGGGATACGTCCAAGTGGTCTTCATGCAGTAGAAAGGGCATCCCTATCCTACGTTGCCGCTTCTTCCCATGGTGATGATATGGAATTGATCCCTTCCGCTCTCTGTCATCTCTTCTGGTCCTCAGCTGCAGAAGCACAAACCATAGATGATTTTAGTACAATGCATATTGAAGCATTTTTTTCTTTCTCAGCTGGTTGCAAATAAAATGCATTGCAAATGTTGAGAGATGATAGCTTACCCTCTTGAAAATGTTGATTCCAATATCTGAGGAGAGATCTGGTATTGCAGATCTTCGAAGATTAGTCAATGATACTTTGGCATATGGCTCTGTGCCCAGTGCCCTGTCCTCTTCATTGCATTTGGTCATATCCTTTAAGATAAAAACTAACTATATGAAAAGTTTTTTTTTTTTATATATACTCTTTTACCAAGTCCAATGCAAAGCAGTCACTGACCTGATGTAATACTTATATATTTGTGGACGGACCACTTTGTTTCCTAATTTATTTTGGTTATATACACTGACAAGCAAAAGGGTAACATCCGTTTAACGTATACATTGGAGAAAAAAGATACAAAAGCATAGCATACCACGCTTTTCTATCCTGTAGTCTGGTAAAAAATACAAATTATACCTTAATGTATAAATTTTTTGTACATTGGAACTCTACGGGAAAGGTTAACATATAAGTTTTTTGTATACTTTAAGCAGATGGCAGAACGTGATACAAACCCACCCTAAGCCGTCTGTAATGCATGCCTCCTCCCCTGCCTGGAAGCTGTGTTTTGGCTTTTTCTCTCCGCAGTGTCGGGTTGTCAGAGGACTTGGTGCCAAAGATGAAGTCAGGGGCAGCATATCTGCATCCAGCATCGGCCTTCAAACACTACCTGGCTGGACATAAGTTTTATTCTGCTACCGCTACCTATTTTAGACTCTGATGCTGATCCTGATTTGCCTCTGATTTCTACTCTGGCTGATACTGCTGTGTTTCTGACTTTGCTTCTCTTTGTGCCCCAGTTATTCTGCTGTATACCCATTGCTGACCTCTGCCCTTTCCCGGACTACACTTCTGTTTCTACTACATCGCCACCATCAATCCAAGACTATGAGGTTGAATATGGGGGACAGATGCTTGGTCAAAGGAATGTATGAGATCGTTAGTAAATAGACGACTCCATATTATACGAATGGGTCTACGAGGAGCGCTAATTTTTAGCATGCTGAAAGATCACGATGGATGAGAAACAAGTGATTTGTCCCTCATCTTTGAATCGTTAATACATCACACAATTCTTGTTCATTTTTGCTCGAATGCGCAAGAATCTGTACGATATTCACTCCGTGTAAAAAAGCGTTAACAGTTAAACAATAGTAGATTTCGTTTTTGATACATCAGGCTTCATATCTTAGTTGACTGCAATGAGTCTAATATATATGTTTGCATACAGTTTATGTAAAACACGCAAATATGTTCTAAAATGTATGTAAGAGATATATGATCTCTAACCTGGGTTTTATGGGTGTTTACAAGGGAAGGTGCTGCTGCCACCATGGAGCTACTGCGAGGCCGTGGGAGAGGGAGTTCCTCAGGTTCAGGAGACTTTTCTGGTTTCTCCTCCAACATATGCTTAAGTCGATAAAGGTAGTACATGAGTGACCACTGAGTTCCTTCTTCTGACCAGTGAGGCTGCAGCAAACACCTCAAAACGGCCACATCAAAATAAGTGGCATAGCGGGATTTTTGGCACGGAGGAATCACAAAAGAAGGTCTAAAAGTTAAAGGCAAAATGAAATGGTTAACTCTACCTAGAATTTTGAAGCGAATCTAAATAAATATGAACTGCAAAAAAGGCATTGTTACCTTGGAAAGGACAGTCCTCTACCCTGTGAGGTTTGGGATGTAGTGCAACCATCAAATGAGTTGGCTCTCTGGCAGCTGGATACAGTAGGTCTTGGAGGTACTAGGTCTCCTGGATGGGCAACTTCAGAAACCACTTCAAACCCCTTGTGTATACAAAGGAATTACATTTTAAACTGTTACCCATATCATATCTTCAATTATGCAAATATTCATTATACTTATGTATTCCAAAATGTGTTACTTAAATAATAACTGCATTGGGCTCCAAGACTGGAAGTTTCTATGCCACTTTCAAAAATACATCTGAGCCTGATTCTATCTTTTTGCACCAGTCATGAGACTCCCAGGGAAGCTGGTAAGAGCACATCCATGGGCTATCCTTGGTGCAGATGTACATGTTATAGAATTGTTGTTGATGAGATGTCAAGCTATTGCTTAACCAATGCTTCCCCCTCACAACCCTATATTCCAATAAATACTGATGGGAACTACCAATCCTTTCGGGATAAAATTGCCTTTCAACCTAGACAATTTTCTACTGAGACTAGAGATTGACAGATACTCAATCCCCCAAGAACTGTACTTTGCCACATCTTGATGGCTTTTCTTCAAAGCATAGCACAGAACTGGAAGTCTGCTTTAATACTTTCTATATCTAAAATAATAAGGAAAGTGAAAATTAACTGTAGTTTCGAAAAGATGATTGCCAAAAGCAATAATACTACTGACAAGTATCTAAAAAATTGGGCACTGTGGATCTCCTCAGAACATATCTCACTATTAGACACTTGATTCTGGCCCGAAATGTAACAAATCAAGCTGTATTGTCTTTAACTTGTTAAAATTAATAAAAACTTATTGAGATTAGAAAGGCCTAACACTGGTAGGTGTCTTACCTCTGTGGCACCTGTGCTCTGCTTTGGGGAATCCACCACTTTGTTCTGACTGTTGCATGGAGAACTTCGTTTTGCTAAAAGACAGATGAATTGAAAGTTACAGTTTTTGCCAGGCAGAGTACAACAAAAACTCAGTGTAGTATTTTATTTTCTTAAAATTGAAAGATGAAATCAGATTTTCGCAATTTTCCTTTGCACTAGTTTTGATAAATCTCCATTGTGCAGTGCAGAACAGAATATTGTAACACTGTTAAAAAATGGATCATCGTTATTTTATGTAAAGGGAACCTGTCATCAAAAGAAACAATAGGCTCCCTCATTCCAAAAACTAAGAAGCAATTCAGACGAAAAAATAGTAAAAGAGCTGAGCTCGAGGAGAAATGTCTATTGATTGACTCCACTCCGGCTTCTCCCTGCCTGGCGCGGCTTGATTGCTGACTTCCCTTTCAGTTTAGAAGTTATAATGATTAATAGGGAATTACAAAATAGCCGTTTTCTATAAAATTCCTGCCAACAGATCTGATTTTCATGGGACTAACTCACAAATCATAATGTAAAAGGAGAGTGTTTAAAAACATCCAATTTTTTGGACCTGAAATGTTTGTAAATATGGCTTATAAGTGTCTCATGATTAGATTCAAATGTTAGTAAATATGCAATAGGCCTTCCAGTCTTAACTCGTAGGATACCAGCTCCGTACATGTACGGCGCTGGAAACTGGGTCAGAAATCCCAGCGCCGTACAGCTATGGCGCTGTGTATACCCGGTACCTGAGCGAAATCGCTTGGTGCCCGGGGTACGATGGCTGCTCTGCACGGCAGTCAGCCATGTTTCCTACGGGCACAGGGAGGTTTTTCCACCTCCCTGCAGCCCCGATCGCCGCCATTGTCCGATTTCTGCAGACCGGCAATCGCAGCTCCGGATGGATTTTTATCCATTTATGGAGCTACAGGGGGGGTCGTAAATGGGTGACTGGTGCTGAACTAGCCAGCACCTGTCTCCCCCGAGTGAGGCAGGGGACACCGGTGTTTGGGGTCCCCTGCCAGCGCTGCGATTGGCTGGAACAACGCTCCAGCCAATGGTAGCGCTATAGCAGCACAGGGGCTGAAACTGTCTGCAGGAAGCCATTCTAGCTGGTGACTGCATGCAGAGAGGTTCTGTGCTTTTCTGTGCTGCTTGTTGGCTTGCTGGGACTTGTGGTGCACCACTACTGCTATTTCCTGCTGAAAGAAGAAAAGAAGTAAAACTTCTGGAATTGCTGCACAGATTTTTTTTTATTTGCAGCATTTCCAGATCCTTAACCACTTCAGCCCCGCTAGGTGAAACCCCCTTCATGACCAGAGCACTTTTTACACTTCGGCACTACACTCCTTTCACCGTTTATCGCTCGGTCATGCAACTTACCACCCAAATGAATTTTACCTCCTTTTCTTCTCACTAATGGAGCTTTCATTTGGTGGTATTTTATTGCTGCTGACATTTTTACTTTTTTTGTTATTAATCAAAATGTAACGATTTTTTTACAAAAAAATGACATTTTTCACTTTCAGCTGTAAAATTTTGCAAAAAAAACGACATCCATATATAAATTTTTCGCCAAATTTATTGTTCTACATGTCTTTGATAAAAAAAAATGTTTGGGCAAAAAAAAAAATGGTTTGGGTAAAAGTTATAGCATTTACAAACTATGGTACAAAAATGTGAATTTCCGCTTTTTGAAACAGCTTTGACTTTCTGAGCACCTGTCATGATTCCTGAGGTTCTACAATGCCCAAACAGTAGAAAAGCCTCACAAATGACCCCATTTCGGAAAGTAGACACCCTAAGGTATTCGCTGATGGGCATAGTGAGTTCATAGAACTTTTTATTTTTTGTCACAAGTTAGCGGAAAATGATGATGATTTTATTTTTTATTTTTTTCTTACAAAGTCTCATATTCCACTAACTTGCGACAAAAAATAAAAAATTCTAGGAACTCACCATGCCCCTCACAGAATACCTTGGGGTGTCTTCTTTCCAAAATGGGGTCACTTGTGGGGTAGTTATACTGCCCTGGCAATTTAGGGGCCCAAATGTGTGAGAAGAACTTTGCAATCAAAATGTGTAAAAAATGACCGGTGAAATCCAAAAGGTGCACTTTGGAATATGTGCCCCTTTGCCCACCTTGGCAGCAAAAAAGTGTGACACATCTGGTATCGCCGTACTCAGGAGAAGTTGGGGAATGTGTTTTGGGGTGTCATTTTACATATACCCATGCTGGGTGAGAAAAATATCTTGGTCAAATGCCAACTTTGTATAAAAAAATGGGAAAAGTTGTCTTTTGCCAAGATATTTCTCTCATCCAGCATGGGTATATGTAAAATGACACCCCAAAACACATTCCCCAACTTCTCCTGAGTACGGCGATACCAGATGTGTCACACTTTTTTGCTGCCAAGGTGGGCAAAGGGGCACATATTCCAAAGTGCACCTTTCAGATTTTGCAGGCCATTTTTTACACATTTTGATTGCAAGGTACTTCTCACACATTTGGGCCCCTAAATTGCCAGGGCAGTATAACTACGCCACAAGTGACCCCATTTTGGAAAGAAGACACCCCAAGGTATTCCGTGAGGGGCACTGGCGAGTTCCTAGAATTTTTTATTTTTTGTCACAAGTTAGCGGAAAATGATGATTTTTTTTTTCTCTTTTTTCCTTACAAAGTCTCATATTCCACTAACTTGCGACAAAAAATAAAAAATTCTAGGAACTCGCCATGCCCCTCACGGAATACCTTGGGGTGTCTTCTTTCCAAAATGGGGTCACTTGTGGCGTAGTTATACTGCCCTGGCAATTTAGGGGCCCAAATGTGTGAGAAGTACTTTGCAATCAAAATCTGTAAAAAATGACCGGTGAAATCCGAAAGGTGCACTTTGGAATATGTGCCCCTTTGCCCACCTTGGCATCAAAAAAGTGTCACACATCTGGTATCGCCGTACTCAGGAGAAGTTGGGGAATGTGTTTTGGGGTGTCATTTTACATATACCCATGCTGGGTGAGAGAAATATCTTGGCAAAAGACAACTTTTCCAATTTTTTTATACAAAGTTGGCATTTGACCAAGATATTTTTCTCACCCAGCATGGGTATATGTAAAATGACACCCCAAAACACATTGCCCAACTTCTCCTGAGTACGGCGATACCAGATGTGTCACACTTTTTTACTGCCAAGGTGGGCAAAGGGGCACATATTCCAAAGTGCACCTTTCGGATTTTGCAGGGCATTTTTTACACATTTTGATTGCAAAGTACTTCTCACACATTTGGGCCCCTAAATTGCCAGGGCAGTATAACTACCCCACAAGTGACCCCATTTTGGAAAGAAGACACCCCAAGGTATTCCGTGAGGGGCATGGCGAGTTCCTAGAATTTTTTATTTTTTGTCGCAAGTTAGTGGAATATGAGACTTTGTAAGGAAAAAAGAGAAAAAAAAAATCATCATTTTCCACTAACTTGTGACAAAAAATAAAAAATTCTAGGAACTCGCCGTGCCCCTCACGGAATACCTTGGGGTGTCTTCTTTCCAAAATGGGGTCACTTGTGGCGTAGTTATACTGCCCTGGCAATTTAGGGGCCCAAATGTGTAAGAAGTACCTTGCAATCAAAATGTGTAAAAAATGGCCTGCGAAATCCGAAAGGTGCCCCTTTGCCCACCTTGGCTGCAAAAAAGTGTCACACATGTGGTATCGCCGTACTCAGGAGAAGTTGGGCAATGTGTTTTGGGGTGTCATTTTACATATACCCATGCTGGGTGAGAGAAATATCTTGGCAAAAGACAACTTTTCCCATTTTTTTATACAAAGTTGGCATTTGACCAAGATATTTTTCTCACCCAGCATGGGTATATGTAAAATGACACCCCAAAACACATTCCCCAACTTCTCCTGAGTACGGCGATACCACATGTGTGACACTTTTTTGCAGCCTAGATGCGCAAAGGGGCCCAAATTCCTTTTAGGAGGGCATTTTTAGACATTTGGATCCCAGACTTCTTCTCACACTTTCGGGCCCCTAAAAAGCCAGGGCAGTATAAATACCCAACATGTGACCCCACTTTGGAAAGAAGACACCCCAAGGTATTCAATGAGGGGCATGGCGAGTTCCTAGAATTTTTTATTTTTTTGCATAAGTTAGCGGATATTGATTTTTTTTTTGTTTTTTTCTCACAAAGTCTCACTTTCCGCTAACTTAGGACAAAAATTTCAATCTTTCATGGACTCAATATGCCCCTCACGGAATACCTTGGGGTGTCTTCTTTCCGAAATGGGGTCACATGTGGGGTATTTATACTGCCCTGGCTTTTTAGGGGCCCTAAAGCGTGAGAAGAAGTCTGGAATATAAATGTCTAAAAATGTTTACAGCATTTGGATTCCGTGAGGGGTATGGTGCGTCCATGTGAGATTTTATTTTTTGACACAAGTTAGTAGAATATGAGACTTTGTAAGAAAAAACAAAACAAAACAAACAAAAAATTTCCGCTAACTTGTGCCAAAAAAAATGTCTGAATGGAGCCTTACCAGGGGGGGGTGATCAATGACAGGGGGGTGATCAATGACAGGGGGGTGATCAATGACAGGGGGGTGATCACCCATATAGACTCCCTGATCACCCCCCTGTCACTGATCACCCCCCCTGTAAGGCTCCATTCAGACATCCGCATGATTTTTACGGATCCATGGATACATGGATCGGATCCACAAAACACATGCGGACGTCTGAATGGAGCCTTACAAGGGGGTTATCAATGACAGGGGGTGATCAGGGTGATCACCCCCCTGTCACTGATCACCCCCCCTGTAAGGCTCCATTCAGACATCCGCATGATTTTTTACGGATCCATGGATACATGGATCGGATCCACAAAACACATGCGGACGTCTGAATGGAGCCTTACAGGGGGGTTATCAATGACAGGGGGTGATCACCCCCCTGTCACTGATCACCCCCCCTGTAAGGCTCCATTCAGACATCCGCATGATTTTTTACGGATCCATGGATACATGGATCGGATCCACAAAACGCATGCGGACGTCTGAATGGAGCCTTACAGGGGGGTTATCAATGACTGGGGGTGATCAGGGTGATCACCCCCCTGTCACTGATCACCCCCCCTGTAAGGCTCCATTCAGACATCCGCATGATTTTTTACGGATCCATGGATACATGGATCGGATCCACAAAACGCATGCGGACGTCTGAATGGAGCCTTACAGGGGGGTTATCAATGACAGGGGGTGATCAGGGTGATCACCCCCCTGTCAATGATCACCCCTCCTGTAAGGCTCCATTCAGACATCCACATGATTTTTTACGGATCCATGGATACATGGATCGGATCCACAAAACGCATGCGGACGTCTCAATGGAGCCTTACAGGGGGGTTATCAATGACAGGGGGTGATCAGGGTGATCACCCCCCTGTCAATGATCACCCCTCCTGTAAGGCTCCATTCAGACATCCGCATGATTTTTTACGGATCCATGGATACATGGATCGGATCCACAAAACACATGCGGACGTCTGAATGGAGCCTTACAGGGGGGTTATCAATGACAGGGGGTGATCAGGGTGATCACCCCCCCCTGTAAGGCTCCATTCAGACATCCGCATGATTTTTTACGGATCCATGGATACATGGATCGGATCCACAAAACACATGCGGACGTCTGAATGGAGCCTTACAGGGGGGTTATCAATGACAGGGGGGTGATCAGGGAGTGTATATGGGTGATCACCCGCCTGTCATTGATCACCCCCTGTAAGGCTCCATTCAGACGTCCGCATGTGTTTTGTGGATCCGATCCATGTATCCATGGATCCGTAAAAATCATGCGGACGTCTGAATGGAGCCTTACAGGGGGGTGATCAATGACAGGGGGTGATCAATGACAGGGGGTGATCAGGGAGTGTATATGGGTGATCACCCGCCTGTCATTGATCACCCCCCTGTAAGGCTCCATTCAGACGTCCGCATGATTTTTACGGATCCATGGATACATGGATCGGATCCACAAAACACATGCGGACGTCTGAATGGAGCCTTACAGGGGGGTTATCAATGACAGGGGGGTGATCAGGGAGTGTATATGGGTGATCACCCGCCTGTCATTGATCACCCCCTGTAAGGCTCCATTCAGACGTCCGCATGTGTTTTGCGGATCCGATCCATGTATCCATGGATCCGTAAAAATCATGCGGACGTCTGAATGGAGCCTTACAGGGGGGTGATCAATGACAGGGGGTGATCAATGACAGGGGGTGATCAGGGAGTGTATATGGGTGATCACCCGCCTGTCATTGATCACCCCCCTGTAAGGCTCCATTCAGACGTCCGTATGCTTTTTGCGAATCCGATCCATGTATCCGTGGATCCGTAAAAATCATACGGACGTCTGAACGGAGCCTGACAGGGGGGTGATCAATGACAGGGCGGTGATCAGGGAGTTTATATGGGGTGATCATGGGTGATCAGGGGTTTATAAGGGGTTAATAAGTGACGGGGGGGGGGGGTGTAGTGTAGTGTGGTGTTTGGTGCTACTGTACTGACCTACCTAAGTCCTCTGGTGGTCGATCCTAACAAAAGGGACCACCAGAGGACCAGGTAGGAGGTATATTAGACGCTGTTATGAAAACAGCGTCTAATATACCTGTTAGGGGTTAAAAAATTCGGATCTCCAGCCTGCCAGCGAGCGATCGCCGCTGGCAGGCTGGAGATCCACTCGCTTACCTTCCGTTCCTGTGAGCGCGCGCGTTCACAGGAAATCTCGGCTCTCGCGGGAGGACGCGTATATGCGTCCACCCAGAAGAGCAGGACCGCCAGCAGGACGCAATCCTGCGTACGGCGGTCCTGAGGTGGTTAAACCACGCTCCATCGCGGTCCCTTCCCGTCCTTTTTTTTACGGACACCATTTGGTCCGTGCGCTTTTTGGGTTATTTTATTTTTTGAATTTTTCAGATCTGCAACCCCTTTTTCTGCATGCGAGCTTTGACCACCAAGTGCTGTTCAGTGCATACCTGCCTGATCAGGACCTGGTAATTATTTTTTGCCTTTTTTTTCCCCACATTTGGTTCAAAAAGAATAAATTGTAGTTAGAGCTTTATATAAATATATATAGAGCTCTATATTTCTATAGTGTGCGGATTTGCTCTGGTAGACAGGCTTGCGGACGCAGTATAGCGGCAATGCAACGTCTTTAACTTAAACAGTTCAGTGTTTATTCACACATAAGGATAAACAAAACAAAAAGTCAATTTCGGGGAAAACAGTCACCTTGAGTCTGCTGTTTGTTCACACCATGCAGCAATGCAGAAGTCCTTGGACATAGCATAAGCCACCTGCTCTCACTCAACAAGGTAGCAGGCCTTTATCCAAGCCCAAACTCCCAGGTCCCAACATAGAGACTGACAGAGCTTCACTGTCAGAGAGGAGTAAATTCCTACCACCTGACAGTGCTGCCTGAGTTTTATAGCCCAAACCAAAACCCAGCCTGGAACGCGGGGAGAAGCCACCCACCCTGCACTTTGGCTTCTCCCAGTAAGAGCCGGCCCGGATCAGCTTTACAGCCGAGCACGGATCAGTAGTGTCCATTACTGATGGCGTCTGCTCAGTTTGCACTGCAAGTTTTTTTTGTGCAGAAAATACATTTTTTTTGTACAGAAAATACATTTTTTTTGTACAGCAAAGACTTTTTTTTTTTCTCCAAAATTTTATTTCAAATTTATTACAAGTCCTTTCACATGAGAAAACACAACATACACACCCCTCACAATAAATAAAGGTTTACATATTTCACACATCACACCCCAATAAAATAAAAATGGCTGGCCAGTCCCAACGAGTGTATTCAGCTGAAGAGGCATACGCGTATCTTGCCTCTGATACTGAGTCTGCCAGTGAGGGAGAAGAGGATGCCACTTTCCTCTACTCCTCTACCCCCTCATCATCATCATCCGCTAATGAGGGACCCTCTAGAATTGTTTAAACAATTATAGCACACTTTCTGTAAATCCAATAAACTTCATTTCACTTCTCAAATATCACTGTGTGTGTCTCCTATATGATATATTTAACTGACATTTTTTATCGTAACAACCAACGATTTATAAAGGAAAATCATGACGATTAACAAGGTTGCCCAAACTTTCGCATCCCACTGTATATGGCCAGCAATTTATTTCCTAGAACCCCACAACACCATACGCTAGACCCCAAGGTTGGACCCCAGTAAATACAGCAGAGATGATGACCTTTTGGGGGCTCTTGCTGCATATGGGCCTTGTTAAAAAAGATTACTCAGTATTGGAGTGCGGATGTCTTGTAGCACACTCCAATTTACAGTAATACCATGGCCTGCAATCGATTCCAATCAATACTTAAAGGGAACCTGTCACCGGGATTTTGTGTACAGAGCTGAGGACATGGGTTGCTAGATGGCCGCTAGCAAGTCCGCAATACCCAGTCCCCATAGCTCTGTGTGCTTTTATTGTGTCAAAAAAACGATTTGATACATATGCAAATTAACCTGAGATGAGTCCTGTCCCTGAGATGAGTCGTTTTTTTGACACAATAAAAGCACACAGAGCTATGGGGACTGGGTATTGCGGACTTGCTAGCGGCCATCTAGCAACCCATGTCCTCAGCTCTGTACACAAAATCCCTGTGACAGGTTCCCTTTAAGCTTTTGCATTACAACGATAATGCACAGTGCCCACCCCAGAATGACTCCGCATTTGACCATCTGTTAAAAATTAGGCCCGTCCTTGACCACTTCAACGCAATGTTTTCTGACGTTTACACCCCAGAACGAATCCCTTTTAATTTTCAAAGGGAGGGTAAGATTCTGCCACTACCTGCCCAGCAAGCGGGCAAGATATGGCATAAAAATGTATAAAATTCGGAGAGTAGCTCTGGGTACAAGTTCCGGATTTATGAAGGGAGGGACACCCAGATTGAATCCCCAGAATGCCCCCATCCTAGGAGTTAGTGGGAAGATAGTTGTGGACTTACTGCACCCACTGCTGGATAAGGGTTACTATCTATATGTGGACAATTACTACACGAGTCTACCACTGTTCCAGTCCTTAACTTCCAGAGGTACTGTGGCGTGCGGCACAATACGCAAAAATCAGAGAGCCCTCCCTAGATCCCTGGTAATCATCCCTGGCAACTACTAAGAAAAGGGAGAGAACATGTTGGTGGCTAAGGACAAGAGAGCTGTCCTTTTGCTGACCACCATTCACACTAACACCAGCTTCCCTGCCCCTGTACGTGGTACCACTACCACTGTCCCCAAACCAGACTGCATTCTGGACTACAACAGGCACATGGGCTGGGTTGATCTTTCAGATCAAGTTCTGAAGCCCTACAGTGCCACACGAAAAACAAAAGTGTGGTACAAAAAGCTGGCCGTGCACATTGTACAGACGGTGATGTACTGTACAATGCTTACGTGCTATTTAGATCTAGAGGCCAGACAAGAACATTCCTATAATTTCAAGAGGTGGTGATAAAGGCCATAATTTTTCCAAACCATGCAATGGAGGGCCCCAGTACTTCTGCAAGTTACGGTGCCCGAGTTGTACCAGGGCAACATTTCCCTGGTGAAGTCCCCCAAACAGCGAGGAAGGGAAGGACCACAAAAAAGATGCAGGGTGTGTTCCAAAAGGGGGATAAGGAAAGACACCATTTACCATTGCGAAACCTGCCCAGAAAAACCTGGCCTGTGCATTAATGATTGTTTTAGAATCTCCCACTCATCCATGGATTCATTTCATCCTTGATGTACCCTGTAGTTTTACCACCCTATATCTCTGATTTAGTCCTCATAGCTTACATATCCACTTTTCACCAACCACTACATATTCATTTCTGTAAAACACCACTGTGTTCAGAGGTGCCCTTTCCACCCGTTAAAATGTTCACACAGGGGTGCACTTTCCAAAATGGGGTCACTTCTTGGGGTTTTTAATTTCTGGGGATCTCAGGAATTTTTAAACATGCGACATGGCACCTAAAATCCATGTCTGTTTATTCAGGCCTACAAAATCAATATATTGCACTTTGTCTCTAGAGCCCTGCTGTGCACCCATACAGCAGGCTACAAGCACATGTGGGGTGTTGCCATATTCAGGGGGAAATGGGTAACAAAATGTGGGTTGTTTTGTGGGTTTTTGTGGGTTTTTTAATAAATAATGGTGATTTATATCAACTCAAATTTACCACTGTCATGAAGTACAATGTGTCACAAGAAAACAATCTCAGAATGGCTTGGATAAGTAAAAGCATTCCAAAGTTATTACCACATAATATTATACACATGTCAGATTTACAAAAATTGCCCTGGGATTTAAGGTGAATAGTGGCTCGGTACTGAAGGGGTTAAAAGGGTTGTCTCACTTCACCAAATGGCATTGATCATGTACATAAAGTTCATATGAGGCACTTACTAATGTATTGTGATTGTCCATGTTGCTTCCTTTGTTGGCTTGATTCATTTTTCCATCACAAAATATGCTGCTTGTTTCCAGGGGTTACGACCACCCTTCAATCCACCAACGGTGGCCATGCTTGCACAATATAGGAAAAGGTGCCAACCTCGCTGGTGGACGGGACCATGGGTCACTTTTTGTCTGGGTTTCGGCAGTGGCCGCAACCCCTGGAAACGAGCAGTAATGTAATGGAAAAATGAATCAAGCCAGCAAAGAAAGCAATACTGACAATCACAATACATTAGTAAGTGCCTTGTGTTAACTTTGTCTACATTGGTGGCACTGGCCACCAATGTGTTAACTACAGGGGAGGGAGGGGGAGGGCGGCCGCACTGGCCACCAATGTGTTAAATACAGGGGGGGGGGGGTCTGCCCCCTGCTGCCTGGCAGCACCTGCCATACAGCAGGGGGCAGTCATGTACACAGTTCTTTTAGTATATTCTAACCTGAAGCGTCCCCATCACCATGGGAACGCCTCTGTTAGAATATACTGTCGGATCTGAGTTTCACGATCTAAGGCAAATCCGATGGTATATTCTAACATAGAGGCGTTCCCATGGTGATGGCGACGCTTCAAGTTAAAATATACCATCGGATTGGAGAAAACTCCAATCCGATGGTATAAAAGGGACTCCTGACTTTACATTGAAAGTCAATGGGGGACGGATCCGTTTGCATTGCACCATATTGTGTAAACGTCAAACGGATCCGTCCCCATGGACTTGCATTGTAATTCAGGACGGATCCGTTTGGCTCCGCACGGCCAGGCGGACACCAAAACGACTTTTTTTTCATGTCCGTGGATCCTCCAAAAATCAAGGAAGACGGATGGAAAAACGGTCACGGATCACGGACCCCGTTTTTGCGGACCTTAAAAAAAAAACGGTTGTGTGCATGAGGCCTAAGTCTACACTATGGAATTGCTATTCACACAATCTCTTTACATGTAAGTATCTGAGAGCCCATTCTACAATACAGTCATAGTTTTGTAAACCACTTATTCTGCTTACAAAGATGGAGATAGCTACCTGTGATGATGTTCCGAATGGGTTTCACCAGTGCTGTAAAAGCAGGGACTTCAGGATGTCTGTGTTCCCACATTGGCTGCCAAATAACTAGTCCACTAGCAAGGCGAAATGTCAAGTCTGATTCCTGGTGGACAATAATAAATGAATAAAAGATGCGTAAAAGTGAGATTTTGAGAATGTTTACTGCACCATGAAAATAGAGGCTTCTTTATGAATGTGCTTACTTTAATCCTGTGAACTAGAGGAGCAAATAAGAAAACAAAGAGCTCCACTGTGGCCATAGAATTCTGGAGGAACTTCCTTCGGTTGTTCTCATCTTCTTCATTTGCATTGCTCTGCCTGGACTGTGTTGGAGATCCTTGATTTTCCTGGTGGATGAAAGCACCACTACCTCCTCCCCAGCTGGATCCTCTGTCACTACCAAACCTATCATTGTTGCAATCCTGAGGAGCTTCCAGAAGCATCCAGTGAAGAGTGTGAAGAAGCTTGGTTTCTGCAACACCAAGCTTATCCTGATGCCCTGTACAAACAAGGCAGCAAAACAAATTTAGACAAGCACCTCCATGGCATATTAGCTTGCAAATACTTTATGGCTTTATATGCTACCTCAACCACTGAAACCACAGAACATCATGACCACCCACCTAGCTTGTTCCTGTTGGAGAGCAGCGTGGCTGTGCAATGTAAAACATGGGGTAGAGCAGCCTGAACCAATTCCCATCTGGAGATACTCTGTATGGCTTCAGACAGGGCAGGGGAGAGGCCGTGTAGTTTATTCTCAACCAGGACTCTTTCAAATGACTTATGTAAAACAGTAGAACAAAATTTAAATATATTAGAGAAAAGGACTCGACTCAAGTTTACCTTACAACGTATGCATTTCAAGACACCCTGCACAATTGTGAGTATAATAATGTTTACAGAACACAGTGTAATGGCCCTAATATACATAAGATCATTGATGGGCGATTCGACCAATTTCTGCACGAACAGAGGACATTCTTATGTGCATGGGGAGCTACCGACTTTCCTCAGGCAGTCACCTCTCCTACCCCTGTCAATCAAAAAGGAGAGGGAGGAGCTGACAGAGGAAGCAGGAAGAGCAAGGGTGCAAAAAGTTGTTTAGACCTGCCCTTAGTGAACATAACTGCTCATTTGCATATGGACTAAAGGATAACTGTCATATATATATTTTTTTATTTGCTAGTTTATTAGAGCTAGGCATGTATACCTGAGTTAGTCTGTCAGTGATTACCAAAAGATCTGTAATTACCTTATAATAACAGCTTTCATTAATGTCTCCTGTCCCTAAAAAGACCGTTGCTATGGCTCATCTGTCTCCGGCTAGGAAGACAGAAGGGCGGTTCTTCACACTGCATGCCTGCATTAGGCTTCAGAGTGAGGAGGCGTGTCTTTCAGTAATCCAATCTGATTGGCTGGCAGGAAGCTGCTGGCTACAGCAAGTTTGTATGTGACCTGAGGGAATGCAGTTTTGGCCTCAGAGAACTGGCAGAGGAGCCATCATAATGTAGGATTCAAAACAGCCGTAACTATGGTGAGAACTCAAGGAAAAAAGTGGTAAGTGAAGAAATTAAAGATTGCTTTATGCATAATGCTGCTGCAGCAGTAACATATGCTAAAATAGATTTTTTGATGAAAATAGGACAGTTATCCTTTAAAGTACTTTTTTCTCCAGAGAGAGGCTACAGATCACTAAATTAAACGTATCTGTATTCACAGTCAGGCTGTCAATCTGCTCAGCTCGTCCTGCTCTATATCATGCTGCCTTCCGCTCAGACATCTTGATCAGTGTGACAGGTTCCCTTTAGGTTGGCCACCACATCCCCAGTGTCTCTATTAATGAAAGGGGGGATTGGACAGGAAGATTTTAACCTGTCTGATTATATTATTTAATTAAGAAAATCTGCCATTTGCTTGAAGAGCCTAACTACAGATTTTGCAATGGGCCACAGGGGCTTAAAGAGGACCTACCACCGCAAAATGCAATGTAATCTGCAGGCCGCATATTATTGAGCGTGTGAATGGGGCTGATCTGTAAAAACACAAAACCCATAGATGAGTGCGGTTCTGTTTCTCGAAGAAAGCAACCCCTTTAAAGAATCTTTTTCCATGAAATTGAATGGAATCTGCAGTCAGCATGTTATAAAGCAGGAGGAGCTGAGCACATTTAATATAAATAGTTTTGTGGAGATTCAGTAAAACTTGCAACATCTTTTTCTGACTTCAGTTGTACACATGGTAGGCGTGATCGGTGATTGATAGCATTCTCTGTGTAAGGGTCCATTCACACGTCCGTTGTTTCCTTCCTGATCTGTTCCGCAAAAAACGGATCAGGAAAGAAACAACGGATGTGTGAATGGACCCTAAGTGTGTATACGTAGATAGCTGTCAGTCATTGATAGCTGTACACGGGGAAGTGTTATCAGTGATTGATAGTATTCTCTGTGAAAGTTTGTATACAGAGATAGCTGGCAGTCACTGATAGTTGTACACGGGGAGGTGTTATCAATGAGTTATAGCATTCTCTGTGTAAGTGTGTATGCAGGGATACGTATAGAAGAAAGAAAACCTCGCAGCTCAAGCTTAGGTAGAGTTCACATTCAGAGTAAAGAAAAAGTGTCTTTCAGATAAAGTTCCTCAGATATATTGCTTCGGTTCTCACATAAATCGATGCTCTAGTCTCCTAAGAATAAAAGAAGAGACGGCCCGACATAGTGAAGTCCCGCTAACTGAGTATAAATATAGCAATTTATTGTACTCACAAGATCCATAAAATAACATTCATTTAAAATGTGCACGTTCTCTCGTCACGTGCACATTTTATATGAATGTTATTTTATGGATCTTGTGAGTACAATAAATTGCTATATTCATACTAAGCTTGCGGGACTTCACTATGTTGGGCCGTCTCTTCTTTTATTCTTAGGAGACTAGAGCATCGATTTATGTGAGAATTGAAGCAATATATCTGAGGAACTTTATCTGAAAGACACTCTTTCTTTACTCTGAATGTGAACTCTACCTAAGCTTGAGCTGCGCGGTTTTCTTTCTTCTATATGTATTGGCTATTTGTGAAAGGTACCCACCTCACAATAAAAACTGCAAAGCAAAAAGAGAACACTGATTTGGGACTGCAACTCAGTTGCAGATTACAGTTTTTCTTGTTTCACTGCTTTGTATTCGTTTTGTTAATTGTTTTTATTCGTGTATACAGAGGTAGCTGTCCGACCAGTCACTGGTAGCTGGAGGTGTTATATTCTCTGTGTATACAGATCAGGAAGCGATATGCGCTTCCTGTCCCGGCCTGGTGGTCATGTGACAACCGGGGCCGGGAGAGTGCAGGAGCTGTTGGGTCTTCTACAGACCTCGATTAGCCCTGCACTGAGGCTGTACAGCGTTGTATTCTGCTGTACAGCCTCTCTGCGGGGTGTATTCCCCTGTAATTGGGGCTACTATGTCAGCCCCAGTTACAGGAGAAATCAATGTTAAAAAAAAAGTGAAGGTAAATGTCCCCCAGAGGTCTTGTATGACCTTATGGGGGATGCAAAATGTAAAATAAAAATAAAAACAATAAAGTGTTTTTAAAAAAAAAAAAGGGTTTTACATAAATAATTATTCCCCAATTGAGTAATTAAAAATAAAGTTAAAAATAGTTAAAAATAGAAAAAAATAAAAATAAAATAGACATATTTGGTATTGCCACATCCGTAACGATTGTCTGTCTCTCTCTCTCTCTCTCTATATATATATATCACATGATCCACCCCGTCCGATAAACACAATAAAAAATATATCAAAACCGTGTCAAAAAAGCCATTTTTTGTCCCTTTACATCACAAAAAGTCCCACAAAATGGTACCAATAAAACCGTCACCTCATCCTGAAAAAAATTAGCCCCTACATAAGAAAATCGCTCAAAAAAAAAAAAAACTATAGCTCTAACATGAAGACATTAAAACAGATATATTTTGTTTCAAAAATGCTATTATTGTGTTAAAGTGAAATAAAAAAAAAGTATACATATTAGGTATCGCTGCATCCATAAAAACCAGCTCTATAAAAATATCACATGACCTAACCCCTCAGCTGGACACTGTAAAATAAATAACATAAAAACAGTGCAAAAAAAAAACATTTTTTGTCACCTTACATCACAAAAATTGCAACACCAAGCGATGAAAAAGGTGTATGCCCCCCCAAAATAGTACCAATCACTAACTAAGACAATCGGTCAAAAAATAAAAAAGCTATGGCTCTCAGACTATGGAGACACTAAAACATAATTTTTGTGGTTTAAAAAATGCTATTATTGTGTAAAACTAGACATATTTGATATTGCTGTGTCTGTAACTACTTGTTCTATAAAATAGCACATGATCTACCCTGTCAGATGAATGTTGTAAAAAATAAAAAATAAAAACAGTGCCAAAACAGCCTTTTTTTGGTTACCTTGCCTCACAAAAAATGTAAAATAGAGCAATTAAAAATTATATGTACCCCAAAATAGTACCAATAAAACTGGCACCTTATCCCCTAGTTTCCAAAATGGTGTACATTTTTGGGAGTTTCTACTGTAAGGGTGCATTAGAGGGGCTTCAAATGGGACATGGCATCTAAAAACCAGTTCAGGTAAATCTGCCTTTGAAAAACTATATGGCGCTCCTTTCCTTCTGCGCCCTGCCGTGTGTCCTTACATCAGTTTACAACCACATGTTGGGCGTTTCTGTAAACTGCAGAATCAGAGTAATAAATATTGAGTTTTGTTTAGTGGTTAACCCTCGATGTGTTAAATAAAAAAATGGATTAAAATGGAAAATCTACCAAAAAAGTGAAATTTAGACATGTCATCTCAATTTTCCTTTAATTCTAAAGGGTTAACAAAGTTTGAGTAACTTTAGGAGTGTAGTTTCTACAATGGGGTCATTTATGGGGGTTTCCAATATGTAAGCCCCACAAAGTGACTTCAGACCTGAACTGGTCCTTAAAATGTGGGGTTTGCTTCTACAATTCTAAGCCTTCTAATGTCCCCAAAAAATAAAATAACATTTCCAAAATGATGCCAACATAAAGTAGACATATGGAGAATGTTAAGTAATAAATATTTTATGAGGTATCACTTTCTGTTTTAAAAGCAGAGAAATAGAAATTTTGAAAATTGCTCATTTTTGAAATGTTTTGGTAAATTTTGGATTATTTTGTAAATAAAGGTGAAATATATCGACTCAAATTTACCACTGTCATGAAGTGCAATGTGTCATGAGAAAACAATCTCGGAATGGCTAGGATAATTAAAAGTGTTCCAAAGTTATTACCACATAACGTGACATAATGTCAGATTTGCAAAATTAGGCCTGGTCAGGAAGGGGGAAATGGCCCAGATGTGAAGTGGTTAAAGGAGTTCCTTTCTTCCAGAAACGGCGCCTCACTCATCCATGGGCTCTGTGTGCTATTACAGTTCAGCCACATTCACTTGTAAAAGATTGAGCTGCAATACCATAGACAGCTCCTGGACAGGCATGGCACTGTTTCTGGAAGAAATAAACTATGCTTTTGTACACTCATACAAAACATCTGAACAACAGGGGTTGTCCAGGTTTAGAAAGACATGGCTGATTTATTCCAAAAACAGCTCCACACCTGCCCACGTGTGAGTTTCTGATATTGCAGCTCAGCTCTATTGAAATAAATGGGGCTGAGCTGTAATACCACACACAACCTGCCAAAGGTGTGGCGCTGTTTTTGGAAGAAGTCAGCCATATTTTTCTAGTTCTGGAGGAGAACCTCTTTAAAAATTGTTGTAAGGAAAAGATGGTATTTATTGCACCTATATAATAACTGATTACAGATTTACACAGCAGTGGCAATTATTACTTTTGATATTAACCTTAAGCAACATATAGATCATCACTACTAGAGTAATCATACATTTATTATACGTACCACACAAGAGGCTTCATACTGTTTGCCAAGCTTTGGTCTTAAGAATGCGCTGAAAAGAAAACATGGCACAGATAAATACTCATTCTAGATCCAAATCCATATGTGGATTTATACCCCTGCTAGGAGCCTGGACAGATGACACAAACGGTTAACTAACATACATTACAACAGCCCTTTTAAATATCTCCAACCAAGCGGAGCACCACAAGAAATAATGCTCAAAAATGGCAAATGTATGCTGCTGTATGGACGACAGATAAAAGGAACTGCTTAAGTCAATTCTGCCTTTTGTGGATGTCTGGAGAGCAACACAAACATATGGGGATGCGGCACAAGGGTGGGAAATTCCAGCACATAAAACTGAATGAACTAATGAACAGTCTTCCCAAAGGCAAAGGTCTGGCCTGTAGAGATGAATAAAAGTGTTTGGTACACCTGACTAGGCTGCCCTGCAAGTATTTTCTAAAGGAACATGTGTTTATTCTACCCAAGAAGCCGTTGTTACCTTTATCAAATATTCTTGGACACAATTGTCTATCTCTATGAGTATCATAGCTCTGGTCCATCTAGCTATGGAGGGTTTTGTGAACTTCATGGCCCTACTACCACCCTGAGTGATTACAAATTGTGGTCTGTCTAGTGAAATTTCAATGTTCAGTCTAGTTATATTCTGAGGCAATATCCTTAAATGCCTCTGAGAATGATTTGGCACAGGAGGCAGCTAGACCCATCTCTTGCTTGATGTTGGTACACTATGGGAATTCAGGTCTGAAGGATGTTCCCTCTGGATTTAGAAACAAATATGATAATTTAGCTACTAATGCCTGTAGTTTTTGTTCACCTGCTTAGCAAATGTAATGGTCACAAGGAAAGCCACCTTTCATGGTAAAAAAAAAACGGCCTGCCTCATCTGGAGGTTAAAAAGGCTCTGCAGAACCATTAGTAGGTCTTATTAAGGAATTGGTTCCTCCTGATTGGACAAATGTTTTTGATGGCAGTAAAGAAATGTCTTACTATGGTTCTGTAGCCAGGGATTGTCCTCGGAATGCTGAAAGAGCCGATACATTCCATTCAAATACAGGTTGCATTAATTGGAAAGAGTGTTGGGCGCGAATATTCAAATCGCAAATATTAATCCTGAATATCGGCACTTTGCGAATATTTAGAATATAGTGATATATATTCGTAATTTCGAATATTCTAGATATTTTTTTTCCGTCAGTAACCTCCCTTCTTGCTTGTGGGCCAATGAGAAGGCTGCAATGTCTATGTCTGAGCTTAGCAACATCCCTAGCAACCAATAGGAAAGTTGCCTACCCCTTACTATTTAAAGAGGACCTTTCACCAGAAAAAAGTATCTAAACTGACTATACAGACGTGTAGAGCGGCGCCCAGGGATCCCCTGCACTTACTGTTATCCCCGGGCGCCGCTCCGTTCTCCGGTTATAGCCTCCGGTATGTTCATAGTTTGGCTCCACCCAGGGGAACCTGCCGCGGTCTCCTTCTCCTATGCTGTAGCGCTGTCCAATCGCAGCGCTCAGCTCATAGCCAGGCAGTGTGTACTTTGAAAGCAGTGTGTACTTCACCAGGTACCCCCAGAGGAATGGGTTACCATTCTATCTGGCCAGCTATCCGGGAGAGCAGCGGAAGCCTTCCGGGCCATCCCAGAGGACAAGGTAAAACAATACCACCTTGTCAAAGACACCTTACTTGAACAGTATGCCCTAACTCCTGAGGCATACTGGCGGAAATTCCGAGATGCCAAAAAACAGGGATGGGACACTCGCATGGAATGATCTAACAGGTTTCACCGCACCGCTACCCATTGGATTAATGGATGCCAGGCCGTATCTGCCTAGCATTTCTTGGAGCATTTCTTAAAAAATATACAGCAGGACTTAAGCAACTGAGTAAGAGACCGACATCCCCACACCCTCACAGAAGCGGCACGCCTGGCCGATGAGTATGCGGATTCCAGGTGACTGGACCCAGCGTTATCCTGACCTAATCTTCGAGCCGATGCCCGGGTCCCCATTGTATCCAGACCCGCTCAACGACTGAAGTTTAGGGCCCCTGTTCCGCCCTGCCCCTCTCCTTTTGCTGGTCCTTCCAGGAATAGTTCAGAGTATTCCAAGGTGAAATGTCACCGATGCCACGAACAAGGACACCTAGTGGCCAATTGCCCTTTTGGTTCTCCCTGACCGGAGTTTAGGGCCCCTGTTCCACCCGGCCCCCCTCATTTTGCTGGTTCTTCCAGGAATAGTTCAGCGTATTCCAAGGTGAAATGTCATGGATACCACAAACCAGGACACCTAGTGGCCAATTGCCCTTTTGGCCCTCCCCGACCTTCCTGGAACAACTCATCCCCTGTGTCAACCCTTGCTGCATCAAGTGCCTCGACACAGACACACACCGTGAGGAATATCTGGGGGTATTGTATGAGGTCAATCCCATTCATGCTGATTCCAGGGATAATAGACAGCAGCACCGACAAGAGTTCAAACTTCATGGACAGGTCACCCAATGATTACCTGACACTGGGGCTACCATAGCACTGGTACAGAGGCACTTAGTTCCAGCCCATAAGCGTACGGGCCAACCGGTAGTTGTTTGAGTGGCTGGGGGAGCCGTATTTCGCCTGCCTACCGCCCATGTTCACCTAGACTGGGGAGCCAGATCCAGTGTAGTATAAGTTGGCATAATGGAGACCTTACCTGCAGAAGTCCTTCTGGGCAATGATGTGGGCCCCCTCACTTCTGCCTACATTCCCACCTCTACAGCAGCTGCACACACCGTGACGACCAGGGCCCAAGCTAGAAGGGAACGGACCAGTTCACCAGCTCCGGAGACCCAGATGCTTCAATGTTCGGACTGGGGGCAGTTCTGAGCGAGGTGGGAGAAGATGGAGGAGAGCACCCTGTCGCCTACCTTAGTAGAAAGTTTCTTCCATGAGAGGTCCACTACGGGGCGGTTGAGAAGGAGTGCTTAGTCCTGGTGTGGGCCTTAAAGAAATTGACTCCATATTTATATGGACAGGAGTTCACACTTGTTATAGACCATAATCCACTTGTGTGGCTAAACTATGTTGCAGTGGACAATGGCCGGCTACTGAGATGGAGTCTGGCACTCCCACCCTACAACTTTACCATCCAGTACCGGCCCGGAAAACAGAATGGCAACGCAGATGGATTACCCTGGCAGACTGATCTCAACCCTGCATAACAGAGACTGGACAGCCCCAAGATGCACAGAAAAAGGGTCAAACCGGATCCGCCAGCGTGTTCCACTGAGAGGGAGCCATGTAACAGAAGCCCTCTGGTTGTCTGTTGGAATTTTGTGGATTTTTGGGTACTTTTTGGGAGCATAAAAAAAAAAGTGGCTTTACTGTCTGGAGATGATTAGGTTACCTACAGTGTCTAACCTGATTATCTCCCCGTCAGTGGGGAGACATTGTACATCCTGTATGGGAGTCTTTATGCACAATGTGGTTTTACTGTCTGGAGATAATTACGTTACCTACAGTGTCTAACCTGATTATCTCCCAGGTAGAGGGGAGACATTGTGTGGGACTGTCCCGGATTGTGTGATTATTTCCATTGGTTTGTGTGTTTGTCACGCAGTTCTCCATCAGGTCCCCAGGGGAGGTCCCCTTCCATGGAGACTGGTATATGAGGCCAAGGGTGGTACCAATAAATGTTGTTCTTCTTACCCTCAACTCGCAGCCTCGTCTTGTGTTGTAGGGAACAGCTATATCACTGCTAGCTCTTGTAACAGCTGCACGGCTACTGGAAATCGCAACTCGGCTTGGAAGTCTCTGGAGCAGCTCTACAGCGCCACGTTGACCAGGGGAGAATGAAGGCACTAAAGGTTGATACCGTTACATTTGGTGGCAGCGGTGGGATGGTCCTTCTACCCCAGGAGGCATGCAGGTCGAATGGAAAGCCGATATGAGCAGCTAAAAAGGACAACCCTCAAGGATCTACTGGAAAGCCGTGGAGGGAGTGCCAACAACCGACCTAAGAGGGAGCTGATTGCAGCTGGATCGGAATTCTGCCATGGCTGATACCCCTACCCCATCTGGAGACTAAACGGCTCACATAGTGAGGGAGCGGTTGGCGATCTATGGGCCAAACCCCTCTGAGGAATGACTTGCACAGATTTTGTCCCAGGTAGCAGCAGAAGCTCGAGAACAGAGGGAATACAAGCTGCAACTAATTATTGCCCAGCTACCTCCAGAGCCACCCCCAGTCACCCTTACTCCGGCCATCACAGAAAAGTGGAAGGTACCGTTAGCTGCAGTTAAACAATTCCAGAAGGCAGAGGGGGAGATCGACAGCTATTTGGCGGACTTTGAAAGATAGTGTGTACTTTACCAGGTACCCCCAGAGGAAAGGGTTACCATTCTATCCGGCCAGCTATCCAGGAGAGCAGCGGAAGCCTTCTGGGCCATCCCAGAGGACGAGGTAAAACAATACCACCTTGTCAAAGACACCTTAAATGGTATGCCTTAACTCCTGAGAGAACCCTTGTCATCTCTTAGAATGTCCCAGAGCCTTGTTCCTCCCTGCTAATTGATGTAGGCCACCATTATGTCATTGTCTGGTGGGAGTCTCACAGGTCTAGTCAACATCATCTGGTGAAAATGGCGGAGAGCCTGTGATCCTACAAGTCATTCCCTGATGGCGGAAGACAGGATACCCTCTTCTGGAGTCCAGCGACCCTAGGCTGATCTCCCAAGCATATATGTGCCCCATTCTGAACTCTATACACAATTAGAAGCCTGACATGCCATCCCAACAATGGTATTGCATCCAAAGTACCGACATAAGGCCAAGCATCCTCAGATACTTAAGGATTAAAGAAGGTCTGTTTTCCAGTAGACCCTGGACATGTGAAGTCAGAGATCTCACTGTACCCAGCATCAGGTTTACAGTATATAAGTATATTCTCCAAGTCCATGATACAAACATGTTAGATAGAGCACTAACGTCAACACGATGATGGGAGGAGCGAGAATCTCTCCTTCTGTTTCCACTCTCCCACTGCTCTGCTTGTGTATCAATGTGTCAGTGTCCACTGCAATTTTGTATTCTAAGCATAAAGTTTATAAAAAAACAGAATCTTATATCTCACCCAGATGATAGTGTTATGTTTGCCATAGGCATGCACCATGAGCCCCGTCTGCCCTCCACAATGTGATTGATGGAAGATCCCAGCATATATGTCAGAATCTGTCCATAAAATTCTATCTGGGGTCAATTTTAGGATCATTAGTGTATAAAGGAAATTACTGCATTTCCTATCAGCACTAGTTGGTCCATTCCACCAAAAATACTGTGGCTCTTACAGCTTCATGTCTGTCTTGTGTACTCTTATGTTATTGTTATATTGCTCCTGAAAAAGGGGGATTTGCCTGTAACCCCCAAAACGTGTTGAGATAATTAATAAAGGTCATTGATGAAGATGCTGTCTCCTGAAGCTGACATCGATCTCTAACAGTCTACAAGCGATCTCGGCGGGGGAGGTGAGACCTGTTGGTGTCTTGAGTTTATCCTTCAGGCCCCTTTCCCCGTAAAGTGAGTTGGCAACTAATATATGAACATAACTATATTTTTAATTATTCTTTAAATTTTTTGTATAATGGATCATTTTAAGTCTAGTCCAATATCCATGTTCTCTTGATGGAAGCAGAGTATTCTGGTCACCTACCCACATACTTATAAGTAGATAAATATAGGACGTATTTACGTTTTATTCACCTATATATTATATATCACCCTCATTTATCCAACGCTATTCGCCCTCATTCATTTTTCTATCCTGGTGTCCTTATTCACCCTTTTTCTTTTCCTTCCCAGGGGACCTACTGTATACACAGAGGGATTCATTCCCCTAAAGGTTTATTCACTTGCTATTTGAGTCCTACAGCTTCCCACAGCCATACAGCTAATATATTATATTCAATATGTCTAATCTCTGGTTCTTCTTATCTGTCCTCTGATCAAGATGTTCAGACCCCAACAGTATTTATGGTAATTACACTGCTTAGGAAAGGGACAGAACGGGCAGTAAATCCACGTAATGATATGTTACACATCTCCTCATCTACATCTATGAATGATGGCTTCTCAGGTTACATAAGACATTATGCATTACCACTGGCTCTCAACTCAATGAGGATTGCGATGGCTGAACATGTAGCTGGGTGAGGAAACGTAAGGAAGAGATACAAGAGATATGGCTGAAACAGCCATGGAAATCATCTGCAAAACAGTGTGAGGGAGGTGAGCACCATGGAGGCTGGGAGCAAGAGGGTGGAAGTGGATTTACTAATTATGATTGAGGCAGCAGTGGAGGGGGAATTCATTCAATAATAATAATAATAATATATATTTTTTAAATATAAATAAATATATATATACACATATTACATGTATATATATAAAATACAACATGCATACATAGTGTATATATGTATATAGTAAAAAACATATATGTATATATATATATTACAAAGTACACAACATACATAGTGTGTATATATCTATATATAGCAAAGTATACAACATACATACACACAGTAACGTACATAATATACAGATTCATAATAGTATAGATGCTATAAAGATACACAGCCTGTATACACATGTGCATTATACAGTACGCATATGCAGATGTACATATGTTTGGCTACATATATGTGTCTATACTTGTATAGTAACACAAAGTATACAACATACCTACTTAGCATACATAATATTCAGCTATACAGATACATGGTATACATACTATGCAGATACATAATATAACATATATATATTTAGGATTGCCATTCTGTATCTATATGTAGAATATATATATATATAATATATTTACCTAGTTTGTCTCCACAGGAATATCTGTATGGGAAGTGGGATCCCCCGGTGCCTCTCCTGCTCCTGCCCCTCTGAACTCTTCCTCTTCACCATCTTGGAAGCTGCAGGATGCCCCCGGTGCCTCTTCTCCTCCACAGCCTCCTGCCTCCTGCTCGGGAAGATGTCTGCTCCTGTGATTTTCTGCTTTCAGCACCTCCCCTCATGGACAGTGCCCTGTCCCCAGTGGCAGAGAGCAGAACTGCAGCTCTGCTTACCTCATGTTATTATCCTGTATGTCAGAGGAAGACATGAGATACTTGGTGACAGCAGGAAGGGATGGAAGCCTGTGGTCTCATGTAACTGTGGAATGTCATATTTTTATTATATATATATATATATGTATATATATATATATATATATGTGTGTGTGTATATATATTTATATATACTAGCAGTAGGACCCGGCTTCGCACGGGTATATTACATCTATTTCACTTAATGTTTCTGTGTGTTGTTAAAAGATATCGACAGTATCCCCCATAACAGTGAACTCCACAGCCCCTCACCCCTTAACACTGACCCCCTACAGTGCCCCGCCTCCTTAACATGGGACCTGCACAGCAGTCCATCCCCTTAACTTTGACCTTCATAGCAGACTGCCCCTTTAACAGTGAGTTTTACAGCACCCCACTCCCATGACATTGACCTCCTCAGGGGCCCGTCCCCTTAACAGTGACCTGTACATCACTCCACCCATTAAAACTGACCTCCATAGGGGACATCCCCTTATCTGTGACCTCCACTGTTCCCTGCCCCATAACAGAGACCTCCACAGCACCCGTCCCTTTAACAGTAACTGCCACAGTATCCCGTTCCCTTAACAGTGACCTCCACAATACCCCCGCTCCCTTTACAGTGACCTCACAGTACCCTGCTGACTTAACAGTGACATCCACAGCAGCTGCCCCTTTGATGGTGGCCCCTGCCCTCTCAACAGTGACCTCCTCAGTGCCTGCCCCTTTAACAGTGACCTCAACAGCGGCCTGCCCCCTTAACAGTAACATCCACAGTGAACGCCCCTTTAACAGTGACCTCCACAGTGCCCGCCCCTTTAACAGTGATCTCCACAGCAGCTGCCCCTTTAATAGTGGCAGGATGACATGTGTCACGCAACATTCTGTCGCACCAATGTCGCGCAACAATTTTTATAATGATAGGCTATGGTGTCGCACTGCGACAAAACAGTCGCAAAAAATCCATCCAAGATGGATGCATGTAGCAGTGTAGTTGTGCCCTATGTGTCATGCGACACATGTCGTCGTGTAGTCCTAGGCTAAAGCTGACCTACAGCAGTGAAGAAAAATGCCTGGGTTGTTATGGAAACCTGGAGAAAAACTGTGTGTATGTGGAGACTAAGGGCCTGCGAGCTTCTATTGGCTGATAAGGGACATGTGACCGTGTGTATGGCAGCTGGGATATGAGTGAAAGACTTGCAGGCTTGTATTGTCTAATGCAGGTAAGTTTTTGGGAATATCTCAGGAACGGTATGTCCTAGAGAGCTGAGCCAGTCTAACACCTGATGTATCTGTGTGCCAAATTTGGTGAAGATCGGTCCAGTAGCGCATAAAGAACAGACAGAAACTCATTTTTATAGCGCGCCAATCACAGCGAAGAGCGTCACAGCCAGGGAGAAAGTGAGCTTTTTTTTTCTCCCTGGCTGTGACGCCATTGAGAAACAGGCGGTAAATGTAAAAGGGGAGCACAGCGGAGGAATGAAGCGCCGGACATATACGCTAGTAAGTGATCTTACATGCCTGCACTATGCCCTACACAACCCCCTACTTATTTCATAATGTATGGACCCATGAAAGGTCCTCTTTAAGGGAACGGGGTACTGTGGCAGTCACTGTTAAAGGGACGGGTGCTGTGGAGGTCTCTGTTAAGGGGGCAGGGAACAGTGGAGGTCACAGATGGGACTGTCCCCTATGGAAGTCAGTGTTAAGGGGCAGGGTGCTGTAGAGGTATCTGTTTAGGGGGCGGGCCCCTGAGAAGGTCACTGTCAAGGGAGTGGGGTGCTGTGAAACTCACTGTTAAAGGGGCGGGCTGCTGTGAAAGTCAAAGTTAAGGGGATGGGCTGCTGTGGATGTCTCATTTTAAGCAGGCGGGGCACTGTGGGGGGGGGGGGTCAATGTTAAGGGGTGGGGGCTGTGGAGTTCACTGTTAAGGGGGCGGGGTGCTGCAGAGGTCACTATTATGAGGGCACCTGTAGATATCTTTTAACGACACATACAAACATTAAATGAAATATACTTGTGCAAAGTATATATATATATATATTACTGTAAGTGTGTATAGAGCTGCTTGTAAATAAATATGCTGCCTATAGGTCATGTGTATATACAGCTGGAGAAAGCAGAGCACTCACTGCTGTATCACCCTTTGTAATGGTCTTATGATGTTTCCTTGCAGTTGGTGTCTTTTCCTCTAGGTGAAGGGTGTGTCCTCTTGGTGCTCGGTGCTCCCAGGAGTGGTCATTGTCCCAGCTTGTGGCTGTGGAAGCTGTTTGTTGGAAGGATGATGTCTCCTGCATTAACGGTGTAAGGGGAAAAGCATCAGTCAGAAGGGATGGGGAGAGGGTATCACAATGCAGGATCAGTTATGGAGCTACTGGTACTGTATTTATTAGACATTTTGTGGATCCTCTGTGCCCTTCTTCAGGTGGGATCATTGCAATGGCTAACAAGGGTTCTTATATACCTTTTTTTTAAACCTTTTTTTTAACCTTTTTTACCTTTTTTTTAAAGAAATCCACCAATTTAACATGGGGATTGGGTGTGGGCGGGGAAAATAGGCAAGATGTTTCTGAAAAGGATACTATGTAAGTCCCGAATAGGAAATTGTGCTAATTAAAGGGAGTGTGTCAGCAGTTTTGCTAGGTAGGGGCTGAGGCGAGAAGGACAAACATACCTTTTTGTGGAATTTGTGGTACGGGTTGAGGTCAATGTAGAGACATCGCGGTCAAGCTCCAAAGTATTTACCCTATTTCGGATAATAGGCGTTCGACACAAGGTATATTTGTACGACTCTCCCCAGCCCCTACCAAGAGCTATCAGCAGTTTTGGGTGGTCAAAACTGCTGTCAGACTCCCTTTAAGGAACAGTGAGGGAGATGCATGGCTTACAAATTCCTCAGGGATGTTAGAAAGCTAGGTGATAAAAAAATTTCTCAAGAAATTTGTAGGCATGCCTTGCTCTACATAGTAACTTAGGAACATAGGGGGTTATTTACTAACAGAAATTTGCCTATGTTTGGCGTTTTTATTGGCGCAGATTATTGCATCACAATCTGCAACTTTTCCACACTCACGCCAGGTCTAAAAAAGGGGACTTGGCGTGGGCAGGGAAGAGGAGGGGTCAGTATCATTTTCTATGCCTGTTTTACAGGTAGAAAATGGTCTAAATTTAAGCCAGCAAGGAAGCTGTCTTGCATTTAGACTGGTGGTGGATGTGATGAAGTTGTCCGCGCCTTTTCATAACTTTGGCAGATCCACCACCAGCTATAGGGGTTATTAAGACCGGCATCTAAAATGCTGGTCTTAATAAAAGACCCCCATAGTTTGTAAGGCTGAAGGTCCATTTAGTTCAGCCTGTTATCCTTCAAGTTGATCCAGAGGAAGGCAAAAAACCCTGTGAGGTAGAAGCCAATGTTCCTCATTTAAGGGGAAAACATTCCTTCCCGACTCCAATCAGGCAATCAGAATAACTCCCTGGATCAGCGACCCCTCTCTAGTAGCTATAGCCTGTAATAATATTACACTCCAGAAATACATCCAGGCCCCTCTTGAACTCTTTTCTTGTACTCACCATCACCTCCATAGACCATAGTCTCACTGCTCTTACCGTAAAGAATCCTCTTCTTTGTTTGTGTACAAACCTTCTTTCCTCCAACGCAGAGGATGTCCCCATGTCACAGTCACAGTCCTGAGGATAAATAGATGATGGGAGGGATCTCTGTACTGACCCCTGATATATTTATAATTAGTAATTAGATCTCCCTTCAGTCGTCTTTTTTTTTTTTATGAATAACCCTAATGTTTGTAATCTTTCAGGGTACTGTAGTCCACCCATTCCAGTTATTACTTTAGTTGCCCTCCTCTGGACCCTCTCCAGCTCTGCTATGTCTGCTGCCTTGTTCACAGGAGCCCAGAACTGTACACAGTACTCCATGTGTGGTCTGACTAGTGATTTGCAAAGTAGTAGGACTATGTTCTCATCACGGACATCTATGCCCCTTTTGATGCACCACTGTTCTCAACTTTGCTTATCTTCCAGAACACCATACCTACACCGAAAAGGACCAGGGCTAGGTAATAGCGTATTACTTTGCAACTTTTATGCAGCTCCCACAATCAGACATTAAAAAGTAAAGTAAGGAGTAGGCAACCTCCGGCCCTCAGGCTGTTGTGAAACTACAACTCCCAGCATGCACACTTGCTTGGCTGTCCTCAAAACTCCCATAAAAGTGAATGCAGTATGGTGGGAGTTGTGGTGCCGGAGATTGCTGACCCCTCGTCTAGTAACAAAATAAGGGGCCATGGAGTTTTTAAGCATTGACCCAATGCAGAACTGTTTTTTGGGTCAGTAGAAAAATAGATTTTTCAAACATCAGCAAAATGTGCAGGAACCTGAGATTTCATGATGTTAAACATCTGATTCTGGAGCCTGGAGTGTGGCCACTTCATGTAGACAAAGGCCCCATACATTACCCGTCTAATCAGAAAACCATTGGTCATGTGATCTCAGGAAGAATCCGCTCACTAACAGATGGACACAACCTAGCAACCGCAATGATTCTATTGATCTTCACGGCGGCACTTGTTAGACATGTCAACGCAACCCCCTGCTCAGGATAATCCAACGTAATAAATGAACCACACTCTATGGATACTTGTTAAAGATATATTCTTATTAACAGATAGATGGATATGATCCACTTATCTCTAGACCAATACAAATGGTATCATCCCAAACCTAGTTAATAACGTATATAAAAAAAAAACTAAAATAAATTAAGTAATTTCCTAATATGTGCGCATATATATATATATTTTTTTTTATATAAAGAAAAAAATGAAGAACCACAGCACATCCAATCAGTGAAATCTGTGTTGTCCTTTATTCACCCAAACAGCGACGTTTCAGTGCTCTTACTGGGACTGTTCTCAAGCAAGTGCATATTAGTCAGTGACACATAGTTAAAGGTAGATGATCATTTGCATATAAAATAGACAATTAATGAAAATATACAAAATTACAATACATAATTTGCAACAAATCGTGTACTCATAATCCCCATCATAACATTGGTAAAAAGTGCTTAGTGCATTCCCATGAAGTGTTATATAGCTATATCAAATCCACAAATAGATAATCATGGTGATTGGTATCCATAGTGTAAGGGGAGGTGACTTACGGTGTACGTGGATAGTTAATCTACTGTATATACCGCTCAAAAGGAAGTATTTCAACATGGCGACTTGGCGTGTGTATCTACACACTGCGCATGTCAGATACGTCATAAATCAAAAATAAATGTATAAAAAAAGTAACAAAATAAAATAAAGTATCTCCTCCACAGGGCACAGCTTTTTTGTCGGAAGTTATTAAGAATAATGGATTCTGAAAGTAACGAGTAAGACCTCAGAGCGAACACATAGGACAGGGTAGTGCTGCAGTTACGAGCACAGCCCTATCCCAACCCCGGAGACCGGGCACTCCAGATAAAAATCAATTACCTGGCATGTATAGAGGTGGAATAGTGTCCCTATCGAGATAAACTGTAATGCAATCAGAACTATAGTAAATATAAGTATTCCAAAGTATATATATATATATATATATATATATACAGACGTGGACAAAATTGTTGGTACCCTTTGGTCAATGAAAGAAAAAGTCACAATGGTCACAGAAATAACTTTAATCTGACAAAAGTAATAATAAATTAAAATTCTATAAATGTTAACCAATGAAAGTCAGACATTGTTTTTCAACCATGCTTCAACAGAATTATGTAAAAAAATAAACTCATGAAACAGGCATGGACAAAAATGATGGTACCCCTAGAAAACACAGAACATAATGTGACCAAAGGGACATGTTAATTCAAGGTGTGTCCACTAATTAGCATCACAGGTGTCTACAACCTTGTAATCAGCCATTGGGCCTATATATATGGCTCCAGGTAATCACTGTGTTGTTTGGTGATATGGTGTGTACCACACTCGACATGGACCAGAGGAAGCAAAGGAAAGAGCTGTCTCAAGAGATCAGAAAGAAAATTATAGACAAGCATGTTAAAGGTAAAGGCTATAAGACCATCTCCAAGCAACTAGATGTTCCTGTGAGTACAGTTGCACATATTATTCATAAGTTTAAGATCCATGGGACTGTAGCCAACCTCCCTGGACGTGGCCGCAGGAGGAAAATTGATGACAAATCTAAGAGACGGATAATCCGAATGGTAACAAAAGAGCCTAGAAAGACTTCTAAAGAGATTCAAGGTGAACTTCATGCTCAAGGAACATCAGTGTCAGATCGCACCATCCGTCGTTGTTTGAGCCAAAGTGGACTACATGGGAGACGACCAAGGAGGACACCATTGTTGAAAACGAATCATAAAAAAGCAAGACTGGAATATGCCAAACTACATGTTGACAAGCCACAAAGCTTCTGGGAGAATGTCCTGTGGACAGATGAGACAAAAATCGAAGTTTTTGCCAAGGCACATCAGCTGTATGTTCACAGACGAAAAAATGAAGCATATCAAGAAAAGAACACTGTCCCTACTGTGAAACATGGAGGAGGCTCTGTTATGTTCTGGGGCTGCTTTGCTGCGTCTGGCACAGGGTGTCTTGAATCTGTGCAGGGTACAATGAAATCTCAAGACTATCAAGGAATTCTAGAGAGAAATGTACTAGCCAGTGTCAGAAAGCTTGGTCTCAGTCGCAGGTCATGGGTCTTGCAACAGGACAATGACCCAAAACACACCGCTAAAAACACCCAAGAATGGCTAAGAGGAAAAAATTGGACTATTCTAAAGTGGCCTTCTATGAGCCCTGACCTCAATCCTATTGAGCATCTTTGGAAGGAGCTGAAACATGCAGTCTGGAAAAGGCACCCTTCAAACCGGACACAACTGGAGCAGTTTGCTCATGAGGAGTGGGCCAAAATACCTGCTGAGAGGTGCAGATGTCTCATTGACAGTTACAGGAAGCGTTTGATTGCAGTGATTGCCTCAAAAGGTTGCGCAACAAAATATTAAGTTAGGGGTACCATCATTTTTGTCCATGCCTGTTTCATGAGTTTATTTTTTTACATAATTCTGTTGAAGCATGGTTGAAAAACAATGTCTGACTTTCATTGGTTAACATTTATAGAATTTTAATTTATTATTACTTTTGTCAGATTAAAGTTATTTCTGTGACCATTGTGACTTTTTCTTTCATTGACCAAAGGGTACCAACAATTTTGTCCACGTCTGTATATATGTACTTGTGGTCATGGCTACGGCCAAGAGATATCCGAAGAACCCTAGGGAGAGAAACAACTTGAACAACCTAGCTAGGCGTGTCTTAGCTAACCTGACTAAATGGCTTGTTGTGTGCCCTAAGCCATGATCGTGGGTAGGCCTATAAGTGGGCATACCCTGTGGAAATAAGAAGATAAGGGAGGGAGGGTGGGGCACCTGAGAACACGCCCCTGTGAGTGAGGCTGTGGCTCGTATATGAAGAGCCTCCGCCCCTCCCACAAATGCAGGCTGACTAATCAGCCTTACCAACATATTGCGTAGGAGATTTAATTTATTTTAGTTTTCTTTATGTTTTTAACTAGGTTTGGGATGATACCATTTGTATTGGTCTAGAGATCTATATCTTCTATATATATAAAGAAGGATGTATATATGTATGTATGTATGTTCTGCGATCACTCAAAAACGCAACCATCGATTTCAACAAAACTTGGTATACACATCCCTTGCTACCTGGAAAGAAATCTTGTGAGGGGTCTCAGCTCTCTAGGACATAATATTCCTGAGATATTCCCAAAAAATTACCTGCATTAGCCAATGCAAGCCTGCAAGTCTTTCTCTTCATATCCCACATGTCCCGTATCAGCCAACAGAAGCTCGCAGGCCCTTAGTCTCCACATACACACAGTTTTACTCCAGGTTTCCATAACAACCCAGCCATTTTTCTTCACTGCTGTAGGTCAGCTTTAGGCCTCATGCACACGACTGTTCCGATTTTTACGGTCTGCAAACCCGTGTGCGGAACGGAACGGGCGGCCCATTGTAGAAATGCCTATTTTTTTTCCGCAGAACAGACAAGAATATGACATGTTATATTTTTTTTGCGGGGCCTTGTAACGGAGCAACGGATGCGGACAGCACACGGAGTGCTGTCTGCATCTTTTGTGGCCCTATTGAAGTGAATGGGTCCGCACCCGAAACGCAAAAACTGTGGCTTGGATGCGGACCAGAACAACGGTCGTGTGCATGAGGCCTTATGCTAGGGCTACACGACGACATGTGTCGCGCAACAATAAGTTGCACAACCATAGGGCACCATAGCCTATCATTCCAACACCATGCAACACCATAGCAATTCAATGCAACACCATAGCCTATCATTATAAAAATTGTTGAGAGAAAATGTTGCGCGACATGTGTAGCCCTAGCATTAAAGGACAGGCACTGTGGAGGTCACTGTTAAAAGGACGGGCACTGTGGAGGTCACTGTTAAAAGGGCGGGCACTGTGGAGGTCACTATTAAAGAGGTGTTCACTGTGGATATTACTGTTAAGGGGGCAGGCCGCTGTGGAGGTCACTGTTAAAGGGTTGGACACTGTGGAGGTCACTGTTAAGGGGGCAGGGGCCACTATTAAAGGGGCAACTGCTGTGGAGGTCACTATTAAGGCAGTGGGGTACTGTGGAGGTCACTGTTAAGGGGGCAGGCTCCTGAGAAGGTCACTGTCAAGGGATTGGGGTGCTGTGAAACCCACTGTTAAAGGGGCAGGCTGCTGTGAAGGTCAAAGTTAAGGTGATGGGCTGCTGTGGAGGTCTCATTTTAAAGTGGCGGGGCACTGTAGGAGGGTCAGTGTTAAGGGGTGGGAGACTGTGGAGTTCACTGTTAAAGGGGTGTGGTGCTGTAGAGGTCATTGTTATGGGGGATACTATCGGATCCAGATGCAGATCCATCTGACAAATGCATTAAAATACCGGATCCCTCTCTCCGGTGTCATCCGGAAAAACGGATCTGGTATAAAAAATGTTTGCATTTTTAAAGGTCTGCGCATGCGTATCTTTGGGATTACAATCCAATTTTTAAAGGGGTATACATCTAGTATCACATAATGAATTTGTGGCAGAACTGCTACAATTTATCCTTAAACGGAACTTCTCCTTTGACCGTACCATCTGCCACCAGCTCAGGGGAGTGACAATGGGGAGTCCCTGTGCCCTGACTTTTGTCAACCTCTACCTGGGCTAGTGGAAAAGGGAGATTGTTTTCGGTGAAAGGATGGAAAGATGAGCAGACTTTAAAATGGCGGCAGGAGATCTTCAAAGGAGGTTCACGCAAAGGGGTACCCCCAGTCCTCCCTCAAAAAAGCGTACCAGCATGCTGCTGGTTGTAAAAGGGAAAGTTTATTATATCCCAAGAAGAGGGAGACTGAGGATGGTAAAGTGAGGATTATTGGCACCTTTGATATAGCACTTCGAGAAGTACGTGCTATTTTGCAGGATTCATGGTCAGTTTTAAGATCTGATCCGGATGTGGGAGAACTGGTGGGAGAATACCCGCTCATCACATATCGGAGAGGAGGCAATTTAAGAGACAAATTGGTCCACGGTGCATTCAAAACCCCTATAAAGGAAACCTGGCTCCCACAAAGACCACGTGGCACGTTCAGATGCGTGAACTGTGTCGCATGTAGAGTGATTAAGAAAGGCGACACACTGACCAGCACAGTAACAGGACGCAACTACAGGATAAGATCCTTTATTAATTGTAAAACTGTAGGCGTTGTTAAAGATGTGTGAATTTTATTCTATATTTTGTATATCTAGGATTGTAATGAGTTAACTTTTTCTACTTCCAAGTGCCCACCCACCCCCCTCTTTGTTTCAAGACTGGAGAGGAGAGAGAGGGGGGCAAAGAGCTGTGCTGTGGGAAGTGTCTGATTTCTCATCTTTCTACAGGTGTCCAATAGAGTGTGGTGGAATGCGTAAGCCAATCATATGGCTTGATGATATGTATATATTATTCACTGCCTACAGAGAAGCACCTCTTTGTAGTGTCACATATGACGTAGGCAGTATTCTTGTTATAATAAACTCCATTACAAAATGGCGATGGTAACCAGATGTTTACATTAGTTCACATTCCAAAGTAGGACCAAGTGCGCAGAAGCCAAGGTGCTATCTCCTCTCTCTTATCTCTTCTTCCTTTTTGACCAATGAAACAATGTTTTAGCCTCAGTGAGGACTGCCCTCTTCTGAAAATGTATATACGCTTACCCCATGTAATTAAAGTTAGAGATTGCTTTGACCAACTTCTGTGTCAGTGTTCAGTCTCTCAGCCACACGTGGCTATTAACCCCTGGGGGGGGGGTACATTGATCTGGAACACCAGAGTGTATCTAAAATGCCCTAATTTAGGGTGGTTTTAACAGCGTGGTATATGTGGCGACCTGCATCTGTCTAAAAACAATATGTCGGAAAAACAAAGAGGGAATTCAGAAGGAGAATAGGGGAACACCTCTCCGATATCACCAAGAGAGATGACACTCTCTTTAATATCTGGTGCATTGGAGAGGTTACGGTCCCGAGGAAAGAATGTGGGTTCTTGCGTCTGAGGTAAACGCCGACAGGCTAGTTCGGGCTTTCCATGCCTCTCATCCTGAGAGACCTGGTCCTGAGTGTCCGGAGGCCCCTCGTAGAGAGGGGGGTACTGTCACGAGGGTGTCAAGAACCACGCCCGACTCCGTTATACCCGGGATCAGGAAGTCGCAGCGGTTGGCTGCGCGCTCTATGTAGTAAGATAGGGCTGTTTCCTTATGGTAGCTTTCTGGGTTTGCTTTGCAGCTCTTTTTGGCTCACTCAGGGATCCGTAGCTCCTTCTCCTCAGCTGTTCCTTGTCCAGCACTCCCAACCTCCTTATATTCCCCTCTCACACTTCTCTGGTTGCCAGATATAGAGCTTCCTGCCTGGACATCTATTCTGACCCACTGGAGCTGTGTTGCTGCGTTCTCTGGTTGTTGGTCCAGAACGTTTCCCTCCGGATCCCTGTTGGACCTTTGTGGTCTGCTGTGGTCGCCCACCTGGGTATATGTGTTTGTCTGTATTGTCTGTCCTCTCCCTGGTGTTTTTCCTCTTAGTGTCAGTGGTGCGGACTAGCGATCCCACCGGCCCGTTCACTATCTAGGGCTCATTTTAGGGAAAGCCAGGGTTTAGGCACGTGATCGCCGCACGGGTGAGGAACCCGTCTAGGGACGTCAGGGCAGTCAGGTGCCAGCCGCAAGGTGAGTCAGGGGTCACCACCTTTCCCTCTCCCTTGGGCAGGGCTTTCCCTTTTCCCTCCCTGTGCGTGACGCCGGTCATTACAGTTGCTCCACCCATGGGCAGGTGTGGCTATCTTTATTTAACTAGTGGCAAGCGGCGGCCGCTCTACAGCCGCCTTAGTGCCGGAGGCTACGCATCGCTGCATGCTCATTATCAGTAGTTTGTTTGTCCTGTTCCCGCGTTACAGACTCCTGTCCAGCTTTAGAAACGCGTTGAGTAAGGATGCTAAATAGGGAAACAGCACATGTAGCCAATCTTTAGGTAGCAGTTAGGGGTATTTTCATATAGTCAGAAACTTTAATCTCCCTAGAGCAGAGGCCTACCCCAGTGGGCTGTAGGTCAAGCTCAGCCAGGAGACCCCAGACTAACCCGACGGACCGGAACCTTCCTGTGGTTCTCGGTAGAACGGGGAGTTGGTTTCCTCCAAGACAATCATTCAGGATCAGAAGTTTTCGTGGGCCAGCGCTCTGTAAAACAGCACTACCTGCCGCAGGCCCATCATAACCTGTATGTGGGGGACCAAGTGGAGTACACCCCCATGCGATCAGTACAAGGCCCTTTTGCTGCCAGCTTGACTTTACTGGATAAGCCACTTACCCCTGCTGTCACCCCAGAGACCTGGCAGGAGGATCCAGGCTCTGCGGGCAAGGTGAGATGTTTGCAGGAGACTCCTAATGGCAGGCTACGTTTCAGAGAGCAACCCCAGCCAGAGCCTGCACCTCTCATCCCTGACCTGGCCGCACCACCAACCCTGAGGGTAGGTCAGATTAACAATTCCGTCCTAACCTTTAACCCCAAAGTGCAGCCATACATTCTGCCGTGGAAGCAGCCTCAAGCCCCTGCTGTGTCCCTGCCTGAGCCCCTTCAGCCAGAGGTTCTGAGCCCCTCTGTACCGGCTAGGGATCCCGGATTACAGCAAGTTACTGAATATGAGCTACCAGAGGCAGGAGCGCCCTCTTATGCGCTTTAGCAGCTCCAGTAGCGATGAGGACCTGGATGCGCTCCTCTAAACTGTGTCCTACTACAAAAAATAGTGACATTTGGGAGCCACGCCGTGGACTGATTCCTGACGGGTGAGGACCTGTTGGCCTTGTGTGTTTTTAATGTGTTCTGTTTCAGGTTTGCCTAGTTAGTCCTCACCCTGATGGTCATGCTCTTTAAGGACTCCCCCCATCAGTATTTAACCCCCTCATGTCCAAGTTTATCGTTTTATCCCCTTTCTCAGGTTACTTGATAACCTTGTGCACTTAAACATTTTAACCCTTTGGATTACAATCAAATTTTATCCCTGTGGATTACAATGGACTTTTATCCGTTTCCAGAGGATTCTACAACTTTAAGCACTTCCAGAAAAAAGGACTCAAGTTATTGTTGAGCCGCATCTTGCACTAATAATTTGCACTATTTTAGAAAAATGTTTTATTGCAACATAAAAGCTTGCACCCAGAGAAAAGACTCAAATGCTACCTGAGCTCTTTGTGATTTTCATGCTATTTAATATTTTTGCACTAAGTACCAGTTTACCAGTTATGCAACGTACAAGATAACATGCCCCAGGGGCGTAGCGTGGGGGGGGCCGGAGGGGCCGTTGCCCCGGGCGCCAAATTGCAGGGGGCGCCAGGCATCCGAAATTTCAATGAGGGCTACGGGAGCCTATGGCTCCCGTCCCCTCCGTTATGCCCCATAGGCTTCAGGCCTAGTCCTGAAGCCTATAAGGCAGTAGAGGCGAGCGACGCAGGACTCGGTCACGATAACCTCACTGTGACCTCCTGCGTCGGGTCTCGCGAGATGACGCGATGACGCGGCGCAGGAAGGCACAGTGAGGCGTTCGTGACCGCCTGCGGCGGGAACAAGCGGGGATGGAGATAGTAGGTAAGTATTTTTTTTTTATGTTAACTTACCTAATTGCAGAGGCTCTGGCGGCAGTATGGGGGGTGGGAGAGGAGAGGAGAGGACTGGAGCAGAAAGGCTTCAGTGGCATGATTGGCACAGCAATAAGAGGGGCGATTATATTAGCAAAGAGGGGGGCCAGTACATTAATAACAGAGGGGCCATTACATTAATAACAAAGAGGGGGACATTATATTAGCAAAGAGGGGGGCCAGTACATTAATAATAAAAAGGGGGCCATTATATTAATAATAAAGAGGGGGGCCAGTACATTATTAATAAAAAGGGGGCCATTATATTAATAATAAAGAGGGGGCCATTACATTATTATTATTAATGTAATGACCCCCTCTTCATTATTAATGTAATGACCCCCTCTTTATTATTAATGTAATGACCCCCTCTTCATTATTAATGTAATGCCCCCTCTTCATTATTAATGTATTGGCCCCCTCTTTATTATTAATGTAATGACCCCCTCTTTATTATTAATGTAATGGCCCCCTCTTCATTATTAATGTAATGCCCCCTCTTTATTATTAATGTATTGGCCCCCTCTTTATTATTAATATAATGACCCCCTCTTCATTATTAATGTAATGACCCCCTCTTTATTATTAATGTATTGGCCCCCTCTTTATTATTAATATAATGACCCCCTCTTCATTATTAATGTAATGACCCCCTCTTTATTATTAATGTAATGGCCCCTCTTTATTATTAATGTATTGGCCCCCTCTTTATTATTAATATAATGACCCCCTCTTTATTATTAATATAATGACCCCCTCTTCATTATTAATGTAATGACCCCCTCTTCATTATTAATGTAATGACCCCCTCTTTATTATTAATGTAATGGCCCCCTCTTTATTATTAATGTACTGCCCCCTCCTTATTATTAATGTAATGACCCCCTCTTTATTATTAATGTAATGGCCCCTCTTTATTATTAATGTAATGGCCCCTCTTTATTATTAATGTACTGCCCCCTCTTTATTATTAATATAATGGCCCCTCTTTATTATTAATATAATGGCCCCTCTTTATTATTAATGTAATGACCCCCTCTTTATTATTAATGTAATGGCCCCTCTTTATTATTAATGTAATGGCCCCTCTTTATTATTAATGTAATGGCCCCTCTTTATTATTAATGTAATGGCCCCCTCTTCATTATTAATATAATGACCCCATCTTTGTTATGAATGTAATGACCCCCTCTTTGTTATGAATGTAATGACCCCCTCTTTATTATTAATGTAATGACCCCCTCTTTGCTAATATAATGGCCCCCTCTTTGTTATTAAAGAGGGGGCCAGTACATTAATAATAAAGAGGGGGCCATTATAATATACAGGGGGAATGAAAGCTATCTGTCTGGCTCTAGCTCAGTATTGGGGGGCAGCAGGATGACAGTGTTGAAGGAAGGAGAGCATGATAGTAAAGTGAGGAACCTAAATTTTTTTCGGTGAAACTCTGCAGAGACGAGAAGCGGCTGAAAGAAGTTATCATGGTGGTCTTATCTCTGAATGAAGACGTCGAGGAGAGTCTACATCACAGGAGACGTCACTGGATGTAACAGGTATGGTGCGGTATTCTACTGTAATAATAATGTCCATCCACATATCTGTTTCATGGTAGGGTTGGGGGAGAAGATTGAGAATTTGGCCCATACTGCCGCATTCTGGCCCCAGACTTCAGGTCACACTGTACGTGTTCAGAATTCTGGGGCCTCACACCCATCTACTACATTATCTGTACTCAGAGAGTTATCTCTGTGTTATCTGAGGTGTAACATAGGACTGCTAGTGATCTACTACAGTATCTGTTAAAAGTGGCGTGCCTGGGGTAGGCGCGGGGGGGGGGGGGGGCGCAATTTTTGGCTTGCCCCGGGTGCTGGCAACCCACGCTACGCCACTGACATGCCCATTGTGTGTATTCTCCTTCTAGGTGCCACAATGTGAATTTCTGCACTGTTTATCATGATTGCACTTACCATTGCACAAAAATGTAGCAACTTACTTAAGTGTGCCTTAACTTAACAGCTCTTGTTCTCTCCCCTATTTATACGGACGCTCTTCATAGGGACATTGTATACTAATGGCCTACACCCGGTGATATATACCCATAGGTACCCAGGGTAGGACCAAGTGGTAAGTCCAGGCAGATCCAGTTACTTCACAGGTACCTCTGCTGCTTCGGGAATCGTTAGAAGCCCTAGACTGCTCCTTCCCGCTTGTTAAATGTTCAGGATTAATCCCACCCTGAGGTGTCTCTTTTCCAGGAGAGCGACAGGATTAAGCTACCCTCCTCCTGTGACAGTGCCAGAAGATATGGAGACGATAAATACCTCCCCTTCTGAGCCTTTTGCCTAAGGTATGGTACCTCAAGCCTTAGAGACATATTTTAGCTTCCCCTCAGTCATCATAGTGATCGTGCTACAAGCCAAATTTCTCAGGCTATGGTGCTGGGAAGGGAATACAGGATAAAGCCACCCTTCCATTTGCGGGCATTTCATTACACAATGGTGGGATTACGGAGTAAAGACACCCCCATGCTTTCTTTGGTGTTTTAGTGCCAGAACATACAAAGTCAGTCAGTAATGTTTGCTTAGTGCAGTACTTGGTTCACTGGTTATACCGAGAAGGCAACTGTTAATTAAGGACACCCTACTCATGCGGGCAGGAACCTCAGGGTAGCCGTTTTATGTTTGTCTTTGTTTGACTTATGTGTATTTCAGGTAGCCCTTTTGTATTAATTTGGGTACCCCCAGAGCTCATTCCTCTTATCCCAAGCACAAGCCGAGGACTGCTTGATTCAAAGTAAGGGGGAATGTAACATCCCAGAGTGGGGTTACTAAACGCTTTTACCCAGCTACAATCTGCTAAGAGCATTAATATTGTCATCTGATGTGATTTCCATCATGTCATTCACAACTGTGCAGATGAAACCATTTTAAATGTTATATTTTCTTTGTAATGTTTCAGGTCTACCAGCAGGTGGCGGCATCGTTGGTAGGCATAGTTTTAATGTTATGGCCATTCAGAATGGAACATTCCAGTTCTGTTCTGTCCCCCCTGCTTAAGGGTAGTGGAGTTTCCCACGCCCTGCGGCAAGGGAGGGACAAACCAGTTAGATCGGGTGTGTTCCAGCTCTCCCTGCAAGGGGAAGGCTGTGCAAGTAGGAGCTCCCAGAAATAGGGATCCCAAACCAGGATCTCGTCTCGTTTGAGACCAAAGATCACCATTCCCAGTCTGAGCCCTTCAGCCTCAACTGGTGACCAGCAAGCAGCACTTCCAGAACTCCAGGACAAACCGTTCCCTGTGAGCATAACTGTGAGTACCATCCAGAGACCAGGAGAAGCCAAATACCTCCTCAGCTAGTCAGTCCCATACAGAGCAGAAGATATAGATTCCTGCCATATTCTCCAGGCACATGATAGAAGCAGAAGAGATATTGATCCCTGCCATACATTGCCAATACCTGCTGGGACCCAAGACTATTGCTGTAACTCATGTGGATTTATGCTGCCATTAAGTAAAGACAAGTTGAATTATATCACAAGTCTGGATCTCATTCATTACTACCAAGTTCCTCAATTACTCCTACTAGCAACACTCAATTTATTGCAAGTGAGCCAGGATCCAGGAGTCCAGCCGTACCCAGGTAGGAGACACCGTTGACATTACACATAGACACTATCCCCACTCTGGCATTCCTTACCTGGTACGTGAGTTATAACATCTTAAAGGGCCCTGCAACAGTACCCTGCGCACATTGCAATTGGCGTCACGAACAACTCATAGACTTATATATATCTATCCTGACCCACTGCATATTTGGCCACCGTACCAGTGTCTTGCTCGTTGCAGATGGACAACCAGCAAAGCATTGGCATGTGTGTAGTAGGGGATCGGTTTTATTATTTTATAGTGTTGCGAACTGTGGCTGGACGAGCCCTTTAAATACTCAGCCTTATTAATGCTATGACTAGTTGCTATTTTCTTGATATTTCAAAAGGACCTGTCACCGTTCCTAACATGTCTATTTTACTAACTACTAGCATTCCCCATGCAAGAACAACTCTGGAGCATCTCAATGTTGTGTTGTTCCTTTATTATTCCTACTAGAAGTTTATGAATACATAAAGATTGGGCAGGGACACACTACCAAGTGGTAACACCCAATTGGAAATTCCTTCATAAACTTCTCGTTAGAGTAGGAGAGAAATGGCACAATATAGAGTCATAAGAAAGAATGCTCCAGAATTGTTATTACATGGGGAATGCAAGTAGTTACTGAAACAGGTCCTCTTTAAAGGGTTTCTATCATCAGAAATTCAGCAATGTGCTAATGTCAGCAGTACATAACAGTGTTCTTTATACTTTTGTCCCTGCCGCCGTTCTCCTAAAAAACTCATTTTTAAAATATGCTAATGAGCCTCTAGGTGCTATGAGGGCGTTGATTCAGCACCTAGAGGCTCGGTCTACTAACCCTTTATCCCGCCCAGGTCCTCCGTTTAGCCCGCCCAGGTCCTTTTGAGCGACGTCCAAGTTCTCATGATCGGTGAAGAAATCCCGCACCTGCGCCGTCCACTTCTGTATTCGGCGCAGGCGCAGTGAGTGAAGGACGCGCCCCTGGTGCTGGCTTCCTCACTGCACCTGCGCCGAATACAGAAGTGGACGGCGCAGGTGCGGGATTTCTTTAACGAAGACCTGGGTGGGATAAAGGCTTAGTAGAGGGAGCCTCTAGGTGCTGAATCAACGCCCTCATAGCACCTAGAGGCTCATTAGCATATTTTTAAAGTGTGTTTTTTAGTAGAACGGCGGCAGGCAGGGAGTTATAAAGCATACTGTTATGTAGTGCTGACATTAGCACATCGCTAAGATCAGTCCGCTACATAACGTTATTTCTGATGATAAAAACCCTTTAAGCCCAATTGAGCTGGCTATGTGATCACATAAAAGCCCGTGGCTATTTTTACCGGCAGGTTTGCAGCTCAGTTTCTGGGTCACATTGTGCAGGTCTGACTTTACACTGCATGCTGATTCTGTACACTCTACTGTCTCTTCATATTCGCTCTCATGGACTAAACAATTAAATATCCCCTATGAAGTAGATATACAATCACACTACCTAGTATGCGCTTGTTTATACCCTTTTATATATGAAGTTAATGTACGGGTGGCATAGAGAATTCTGGTTAGAAAAGCAGAACCAATGGCGCTATACTGATCAAATAAGCACATGGACAACCCCAAAATAGTTACTTATGATGGAATAAAGACGTACAAAGCTGTGGTAGAACTACAACTCCCAGATGCTCTGATATCTGCACACTGTCACAACAGGTATGGAAGATAACATTCACCTAAGGGTACATGCAGACGACCACGCTGTGCTTTGCGGTCCACAAATTGCGGATCCGCAAAACACAGATGCCACCCCTGTGGCAATTTGCGGAACGGGCCATCTTTTGCAGCGCCATTGAAATGAATAGGTTCACATCCGAGCTGGATGCGGACCCAAACAGTGGTTGTGTGCATGAGTCCTAATTATGTGATCCCTCTGGATAGGGATATTGCACTGCATGTAGTGACGAATGTATTAGGTGTATCTACTAAGTATGATCCCGGTTGCTACCATGGCAGGCTAGATCTACCTGGGTATTGGATTTGCTTGGTTTAGATGTGCTCCAGCAGCATATTTATTCAGTGTGAGACCAGTACATATCATTGGCTACGCAATCCTGTCTAGGGGGTTTGTGGTCACAGTAATGTGCAGCTGCTGAGGCTTATAAAAGCCATTTTATTTTCTCTAACCATTCATTAACAACATGGCATTGCTATTATTAAAATGTGCCTGCAGGAGTTACAGCAACCACACTGCCACTATGCTATTTATGAAAGGGGTTGTCTCACTCCAGCAAATGGCACTTACTAATGTATTGTGCAGATTTGAGGTGGACCAGGACGGGAGCTGCTGCACGTGCATGCCCCCAGGGAGGCCAGAGTGTTTACCTATAGTGTGCAAGCACGGCCACCTATACTGGATTGCCGGGTGGTCATAAGCCCTCTATACGAGAACTGTATAATGTGATGGAAAAATGAATCCAGCCAGCAAAGGAAGCAATATGGATAATCACAATACATTAGCAAGTGCCCTGTATTATCTTTCTCTACATGATAAATGACATTTTCTGAAGTTAGACAACCCCTTTGAGCCCATGCCTTTAGGGAGAACATGAGATGACAGCATGGATCCTTGGCTTTATTTAATTTCTGCTGACATCAACATC